>NC_035434.2:25172782-25472782 GCF_002127325.2 Helianthus annuus | reverse complement strand
GAAGCACCAATGGCCCCACGGTGGGCGCCAAACTGTTTTGGTTAAAAATCACACAAGGATAATGCAACCAGACTCTAAGTAAATGGGGAATGATGCTTGGTTTATTGAAAAAGTAAAGGATCACTTTAGTATGAAATATGCAAAGACACAATGATTTATACGAGGAAAAAGCCCTTGATCAATGTATGATCTCCGGCATAAAAAACCTCGGGTGATGGCAACTACCGATCACCAACTTCAATATATCAAAATATGGTTACAACTTCGGATGATAATGAGCTGAGTACAAGGATCACTATCGTAATGTGTGTCTAAGCGTGTGAGAATTGTGTTGTGTGTCTTCCGAATGGGGAAGAGTATTTATATATACAAGTGTAGGTGGCCTATTTTAGGTAAAAAGACTAATAATCAGCTCATTACCCCTTTAGAAATAAAAGTAAATCTAGCCTAAATTGTCGCCCTTAAATCATGCCAAGTTTCCATATCCTTTGCAACGTTCATCTCTGATTGAGCGTGTGCCAAAATTGTAAAGACGCGTCCCTTGATTGTGATGCTAAGAGCGGATCCTGCTAGTCATTCCTGCAAAACAACATTAAAGTTAATGAAAGCAACTGTTAGCATGAGGATCCTATGATGGTCCATGATCCTGATCCTGGAACTCTGCTGAGGATCACTATCTGCCAAAGAAACAAGGATCACTGGTTAGGATCACATGTAAGGATCATGTATTATAAAAATCCAGCCCTAACAGCATTGATGATCTTACAAATGTCAAATCCTCAAGGAAGAAGACTCCTGCTGCTAGCCCAACTACATCAGCCCCTAAAGCACCTATCAGGGGTAAAGGAAAGAAGAGAAAGGCCTCTGAGGATTTACAAGGTCTGCCCCTGCTCCGCCAACAGTTCCTGGACTACTTCAATGAGGTAAGGATCATGCTGGGGAAGCAAGTGGAGCCGGTGGTGATGGTGTAGCGAAGGATTGAGCTGCAGGATTGGGCAATGATGGAAACTTCGAGACTTAGCCGGAGCCCAAATTTTTTTTGTGGTTGTTGATGTTTTTAAACAATTATGGTCTGTAACTTTGAACAATAGTTTTAGGATTAAGGATCCAGGATCCTTCAGACAATAGGTAGGATTGCAAATGGTGGAGGGATCCTCTGTTTGGGGGATGAAGCCATTGTGATCCTGCCGCCTTTTAATTTCCTGCATGCTATGACCGCACAAACAATGGAAACCCTTTGCCAACCCATGTGGACGGGCCACGTTTTGCTGGTAGAAACATGGGTTGGCAATTTTGACAACTATGAGGGGTTTTAGACCTTTGTTAATAAAATAACTCTAATCTTTTTGGCTTATCTCGTATTGTTATCCTTTTAATTTCCAATTGTTTTGATACATGTTTGTTTGAGTAAGAAAAGTTAAGCAAACTATGTTTAAGAAATTTAGGATATGATCCTGGATCAAATATCCTATAATCGAAAATTTTCAAAGTAGTTTATTTTAAGGATCATAGGTTCAGTTGTCAAGGTCTAAGGGTTATTCAAATGAATAATGAATGAAATTAAAAATAGTTAAGGATCATACCTGAGGATCCAAGTTAGGATCCTAACCTTTAATCAGGATAACCATAAGTAAAACTTTAATGGATAATAAGGATTAAGGATCCTTAATTGTTTAACTTCGAAAACCTGAAAAATGGAATATAACTTGGGACTAAGCCAATATAAAAGATAAGTTAGTAACTGGGGACAAGCCCGAAGGATAACTGGGGACAAGCCCAAGGATCGTATGTCAACTGGAGTATGGCCCTCACCGACGACTATCCAAACTTAGTGACATGAAAATTCCAAAACCTTAGCTAACGTGAAGACGTTAGAAACCTTAGGAACGGATGTATGGTACGTCTACCATTATACGTAGGATCCTAGGTATAGCCAGTACGATGAGGTTATCAGCCCCTAAAGCGAGTACTGGTCCCAAAGACGTGAACTATACCAGGATCATCGTGCGCTATAGGCGAAAACTGGGGACAAGCCCAAGGATAACTGGGGACAAGCCCAAGGATCTGAGTTGCTTCTGCAGATTGTTGACATTATGCTAAGGATACCTGAACTTATCAGAACTCAAAATCTCGTGAGAGAAGGATGAAGGATACATGATCCTTATCCTTAAATAAGAAGATATGTAAATAAGAGTTCAAGCTTAGGACATTACCATAGTAAGGATCATTGATGCTTCAGGGATCCTTGAAGGATCCTATCCAATGTAAGGATCACTCATGCCAGAAGGATCCTGCTTACATGAAATATTTTTTCAAGTGGACAGCATTCCAGGCTCTTGGTAACAGATTACCTTCCATGGTAAGCAATCTATATGCCCCCTTTCCAGCTTCAGCTTCAATCAAATAAGGGCCTTCCCATTTTGGTGACAATTTCCCATCAGCAGGATTGGTGGTATTTTGGAATGCTTTTCTCAATACCATATCCCTAACTTGGAATTTCCTTATCCTGACATTTTTGTTGTAAGCACCAGCCATTCTTTGTTGGTAGCTAGCCATCCTTATCCTAGCCAGATCTCTGATTTCTTCAATAGTATCCAAGTCTTGAGCCAGGTTTGCATCATTCTCCTCAGGATCACGGGTACTTGTTCTAGCAGTTGGAACCACCATTTCTGTTGGGATCACTGATTCTGCCCCAAATACCAAAGAGAAGGGTGTTTGACCATTAGCATTCTTGGGAGTTGTCCTATCAGCCCAAAGCACATAAGGCAATTCCTCTGCCCATTTCCCCTTCTTGGATCCAAGTTTCTTCTTCAGATTGTTGATGATGATCTTGTTGGATGATTCTGCTTGACCATTGGCTTGTGGGTGGACTGGCGTTGATGTTATCATCTTGATCCCCCAACTATCACAAAAGTTAGTAGTCCTGCTCCCAATAAATTGGGAACCATTATCACATACAATTTCAGAGGGAATGCCAAATCTAGTTATAATGTTTCTCTTAATAAAGGATATAACTTCTTTCTCTCTGACTTGGGCAAAAGCTTCAGCCTCTATCCACTTGGAGAAGTAGTCAGTCATAGCAAGCATGAATACTTTTCCACCAGGTGCCTTAGGGAGCTTGCCAACTATATCCATCCCCCATCTCATAAATGGCCATGAGGATGGTATAGGATGTAGAAATTCAGCCGGCTGATGAAGGATATTGCTGTGTCTTTGACAAGGATCACACTTCTTAGCATACTCCACAGCATCCCTTTTCATAGTTGGCCAGTAGTATCCTGTCCTTGAGATCCTTGAGAACAATGCCCTGCCCCCAGTGTGGTTTCCACAATCTCCTTCATGGAAGTCTTTTAAAACTTCTTGAACTTTAGGATCCTCGATACATCTTAAATATGGCCCTGCAAGAGATCGCTTATATAGCACATTATTTAAGATTGTGAATTGAGATACCTTAATCCTGAAAGCCCTAGGATTTTCTCCCATAGGAATCTCCCCGTGTTGTAAGTATCTCATGATTGGTGAGATCCATGATCCTGAACAAGATTGAGTATCCTCACTAGGGATCATTGCAGAATCCTCTTCTATTTCCATGGCCACCTGATTTTTAATAGCAGGAGCCAGGATATGGATGATGGGGATGCTTATATCCTCTAGGATCTTCAAAGATGATCCTAGATTGGCCAATGCATCAGCTTCTGTATTTCTTCCCTTGGTACCTGTGTCAAACTAAAGGAAACAAAAGAAGAGTGCCAATTCTTTGACTATCTCTAAATATTTGGTTAGTTTTTCACCTTTAACAGCATAGGATCCATTAAAGTGATTAGTGATTAATAATGAATCCACGTATACCTCAAGATACCTGATTCCCATATGCTTAGCAATTTGCAAACCAGCAATCAAGGCCTCATATTCAGCCTCATTGTTAGTGGCTTGGAACTCACAGGCTATGGAGTGGGGTATTATGTCCCCCTGTGGCGATTTTAGTAGTATGCCAAGCCCTGTGCCTTTGACATTTGAGGATCCGTCAGTATGTAGTATCCAAGGATCCTTGGTCTCATCCAGCTGCTGGACATCCAATTCGGCTTCCTTTTGTAAATCACTACTGAAATCAGCCACAAAGTCTGCTAATGCTTGAGATTTGATGGCTGTTCTAGGCTCATATCTTATATCATGGGCACTAAGCTTTACTGCCCACTTAGCCATTCTTCCGGACATCTCTGGTTTCCTGAGGACATTCTTGATTGGAAAATTAGTTCTAACAACAATAACATGGGTTTCGAAATAATGTCTTAGTTTAGTAGATGCCATAATCAGTGCAAGAATAAGTTTTTCAAGGTGTGAATACCTGGATTCGGCATCAAGTAAACTCTTACTTACATAATAGACAGGATATTGTGTACCTTCATGATCCTTAACAAGGACCGCACTTACTGCTTTTGAGGATACCGTAAGATATAAGGATAACACATCTCCTTTTTCTGGTTTCATCAATGCTGGAGCTGAGGACATGTATTCTTTGAGGGCTTGTAAAGCATTCTCATGCTTTTCAGTCCACTCAAATTTCTTATTCTTTCTTAGGATATCATAGAATTCTTTACACCTTTCTGAGGATTTGGATATGAATCTGTTTAGAGCTGCTATCCTGCCTGTTAGCCTTTGCACATCCTTAGCGTTGGCAGGGGATTTGATATTCACCAATGCTTTGATTTGTTCCGGGCTTGCTTCAATGCCCCTCTGAGTTACCATATATCCTAAGAATTTGCCTGCTTTAACACCGCAGTGACATTTTGAAGGATTAAGCTTCATGTTATAATTATCAAGGATATCAAATGCTTCCTCCAAGTCCCTTAGGTGATCCTCAGCTTTCTTTGACTTTACTACCATATCGTCTATGTATACTTCCATTGTTTGTCCAATCTGATCTTTGAACATCATGTTTACCAGTCTTTGATACGTTGCACCTGCATTCCTTAATCCAAACGGCATAGCAATATAACAATATAATCCGGTTGGGCTCATAAAAGCCGTATCCTCTTGGTCAGATGGCTCCATCTGAATTTGTTGGAATCCAGATGATGCATCCATAAAGGTTAACAGTTCATGCCCCGCCGTTGCATCCACCATGGAGTCAATGTGGGGTAATGGGAAAGGATCCTTGGGACATGCCTTATTCAAATCAGTGAAATCGACACATACCCTCCACTTTCCGTTTTTCTTTTGAACAACAACCACATTGGCTAGCCATTTTGGATACTTTACCTCTCTAATCATACCTGCTCGAAGTAATCTTTCTACTTCTTCCTGGATAATGGCATTTCTTTCCGGTGCAAACTTCCTCCTTTTTTGATGGACTGGTTTGATTGGCCTGTCAATGCCAAGTTTATGAGTGATAATATACTTAGATATACCTGTCATATCCTCATGTTTCCATGCAAAGGTAGACTTTCTTCTTTTGAGGAAGGATACTATGTCTTCTTTCATCTTGCCAAGGATCCCTGATCTGATATAGATTTTTGATTCAGGATCATTAGGATCCAAAAGGATTTCGTCCACATCCTGTTCTCTCGCCTCCAAGACATTCCTTGGAGGATACTGTAATTGCTATTGCTCCCTTGGCTTCGAGGCTGGTTTCATTGATGAGGTGTAACAATCCTTAGCCTCCTGCTGATCACTGTCGATCTTGATTATTCCCCATGGGCTAGGGAGCTTCACACATTGATGGTAGGTGGATGGGACTGCCTTCATATCGTGTATCCAGGGCCTGCCAAGGATGATATTACAACAAGACAAACAGTCAATGTTTTGGTCAAAAATTACACAAGGATAATGTAACCAAACTTTATGTAAACGGGGTATGATGCTTGGTTAATTATAAAAGTAAAGGATCACTTTTATGAGAAATATGCAAAGACACAATGATTTATACGAGGAAAAAGCCCTTGATCAATGTATGATCTCCGGCATAAAAAACCTCGGGTGATGGCAACTACCGATCACCAACTTCAATATAAGAAAAATATAGTTACAACTTCGGATGATAATGAGCTGAGTACAAGGATCACTATAGTTTCGAGTGTCTAAGCGTGTGAGAATTGTGTTGTGTGTTCTTCCGAATGAGGAAGAGTGTTATATATACAAGTGTAGGTGACCTATTTTAGGTAAAAAGACTAATAATCAGCTCATTACCCCTTTAGAAATAAAAGTAAATCTAGCCTAAATTATCGCCCTTAAATCATGCCAAGTTTCCATGTCATTCACAACGTCCATCTCTGATTAAGCACATGCCATAGTTGTGAAGACGTGTCCTTTAATTGTGATGCTAAGAGCGGATCCTGCTAGTCATTCCTACAAAACAACATTAAATTCAACGAAAGCAACTGTTAGCATGAGGATCCTATGATGGTCCGTGATCCTGATCCTGGGAGTCTGCTGAGGATCACTGTCTGCCAAAGAAACAAGGATCACTGGTTAGGATCACATGTGAGGATCATGTATTGTAAAAATCCAGCCCTAACAATTGCCCCCAAAATATAAGGAGTTTATTGTAAATAAACGAGTTATATTTTGTTTTGATCTTATCTGCAACAAACAAGTCGGATAACTAGCCGTTAATCTCGAACTAGCCGTTGCAACCTTTACGTCATTGAGGTGACATCCCTGCAAATCATGATTATAAATAGGAGATAGGGTTAGGATCAATCTGCATTTAAGTTCAAGATATACTCCCTTTATAATCTCAACCGAAGATCAATCACTTGCTCTGTTTTTCTGCTTTTACCCTGCCAAGAGTATGTTGCTCCGAAATTCCCCTCACAAGGATCACAAGAAGAGCAGTCCTCTGAAAAGCCAAGGGATCGTCAAAGACTCTCCTACGGAGAGGTGCTGCTTCACGGATGCTCATGTTGATAGGATCCGTCACTGTTTTCCGGCGGATACTGTCTTCAAGTCTTTTCCTTCCACCGCTCTGAGTGATTTCGTTTCCGATGCCTGGGTGGCCTTTCCTGCAACTCCGTTTACCCTAGGATATTCATATCCTTTTCCAGCCTTCACCCAATCCTTCTTTTCTCTGACCGGCATGTCCTATATCCAAGCCATGCCGATGATCTGGAGGGTTCTGTGTACCCTTGAGAGGATCATTGAGCAGGAGGGGATTGACTTAGGGATGTCGGAGCTGGCCGAGCTATATGATCTTACCACGTTTGGTTCTTGTCGGTTCTTGTTGAAACGGAAAGCTGGAGAGGATCACCCTGTTTTTAAGGTCACAAAAAATGATACCAACTGGAAGCGACGGTTCTTCTTTGTTAGGAGAGATACCATCCCTAACGGGGAAGATCTGCCCAAGGAGTGGGCTACTCATGGTAGGATAGAGGGTCCTGGAAGGATCACTATCAGACTTGTCTCTTATGATGAGGATCACTAATGTTTTCTTTGTCTTTTGTGCAGCCATATCCGTTGCTCATCTCAAGTTAACTCCTGCTGCAAGAGAGAGGGTTTTAGCTTTCAAAAAGCTTGATCCTGAGACCAGAAGTTTTCAAGTCACCGTCCAAGATTCACAAGAAGTATCCTCCGCATCTGCCACTATGTCAAGTAAGTATCCTTATTAAAAAGTGAGTTATATGTAAGACTGTTTAGTTAGTAAGGGAACTTATCTGGTTTTGATTGTGTAGGCGCTGGGAAACCTGCTAAGTCTGCCAAGTCTGCCTCCAAGTTCGGGATTGATGAACTTGCCAATGTCAAGTCTTCAAGAAAGAAGACCCCTGCTGCTAGTCCCTCTGCTTCTGCCCCTAAAGCTTCTATTAGGGGTAAGGGAAAGAAGAGAAAGGTTTCTGAGGATCTTCAAGGATTTCCCCTGATTCGCCAGCAGTTTCTTGATTCTGTCAACGAGGTTAGGATCACTGCCCCTGTTGGTTATCCTGATGGTTTTTGAGGATCACCTGTGTCTGACGTCATATCTTGTTGTTTTTGCAGAAACTTACTGAAATAGAAACTTATGTTAGCCACGTTGAAGATCAGGATCGCCAAATTGCCGACCTCCAACAGATGGGTGTGCTGAAGGATCTCAAGATAGCCGATCTTGAGAAGGAGCTCCGGGCTACCAGGGATGAAGCTGTCAAAGCATTGATCAAGTTTGACTATGAGAAGCATGATATCACCCAGGATGCTAAGGTCTCTGCTGCGATAACCATGTATAAGATCCAGCTGCAAATGGCTGCAGAGGCTCAGGATCCTTCTTTTGACAAAGGCACATGGGACGTGGAAGGTTGGAAGGCAAGGCTGGCAGAGTTGGAGGATGATGATGATGCTGAGGATATCCCTATGCTTGAAGGTGGAGATGCTGGTAAGGATCAGGGGGAAGCAAGTGGAGCTGGTGGTGATGGTGCAGCGAAGGTTTGAGCTGCAAGATTGGGCAATGATGGAAACTTCTAGACATAGCCGGAGCCCAATTTTTAAATTTTGGTAGTAGTTTTTGTGGTTGTTGGTGTTTTCAAACAATGATGGTCTGTACTTAAACAATAGTTTTAGGATTAAGGATCCAGGATCCTTCAGACAATAGGTAGGATTGCAAATGGTGGAGGGATCCTCTGTTTGGGGGATGAAGCCTTTGTGATCCTACCGCCTTTAATTTCCTGCACCTGCTAAGACCGCAAAGACAATGGACACCCTTTGCCAACCCATGTGGACGGGCCACGTTTTGCTGGTAGAAATGTGGGTTGGCAATTTTGACAACTTTTGAAGGGTTAATCCTTTCGTTGATAAATAAAATCTTAAACTTTTGTCGCTTATCTTGTGTTATTATCCTTTTTATTTTCAATTGTTTTGACACATGTTTGTTTGAGTAAGAAAAGTTGAGCGAATTATGTTTAAGAAATTTAGGATATGATCCTGGATCAAATATCCTATAATCGAAAATTTTCAAGGTAGTTTATTTTAAGGATCATAGGTTCAGTTGTCAAGGTCTAAAGGTTATTCAAATGAATAATGAAATTAAAAATGGTTAAGGATCATACCTGAGGATCCAAGTTAGGATCCTAACCTTTAATCGGGATAACCATAAGTAAAACTTTAATGGATAATAAGGATTAGGGATCCTTAATTGTTTAACTTCGAAAACCTGAAAAAATGGAATATAACTTGGGACTAAGCCAATATAAAAGATAAGTTAGTAACTGGGGACAAGCCCATAGGATCACCGGGGATGATCCCAAAGGATCACTGGAGACAAGCCCAAAGGATAACTGGGAACAAGCCCAAAGGATAACTGGGGACAAGCCCAAAGGATCGTATGTAAACTGGAGTATGGCCCTTACTGGCGACTATCCAAACTTAGTGACATGAAAATGTCAAAACCTTAGCTAACGTGAAAACGTTAGAAACCTTAGGAACGGATGTATGGTACGTCTACCATTATACGGAGGATCCTGGGTATAGCCAGTACGATGAGGTTGTCAGCCCCGGAAGTGGGTACTGGTCCCAAAGACGTGAACTATATCAGGATCATCGTGCGCTGCTGGCGGAAACTGGGGATAATCCCAAGGATAACTGGGGACAAGCCCAAGGATCTGCGTTGCTTTTGAAGATCCTTGACGATATGCTGTAGATACCTGAACTATCATAACTCAAATGGTTCATGAGAAGAGGATGAAGGATACAGGATCCTTATCCTTTGGTAAAAAGTAAGGAAATGTAATAGTTTTAAGATAAGGACATTACCAGAGTAAGGATCACTGACATCACCGGGATTCTTTGAGGATACTTCAATGTAAGGATCACATGCTTGAAGGATCATGTTCACATAAAGTATCTCTCTAAGTGAACAGCATTCCAGGCTCTTGGTAACAAGTTTCCTTCCATAGTTAGCAATCTGTAGGCCCCCTTTCCTGCTTCAGCTTCAATCAAGTAAGGGCCTTCCCACTTTGGTGCTAACTTCCCGTCAGCAGGATTAATAGTGTTTTGGAATGTTTTTCTCAACACCATATCTCCGACTTGGAACTTCCTTATCCTAACATTTTTGTTGTAAGCACCAGCCATTCTTTGTTGGTAGCTTGCCATCCTTATCCTAGCCAGATCCCTGATTTCCTCAATAGTATCCAAATCCTGAGCCAGGATTGCAGCATTTTCTTCAGGATCATGAGCACTTGTTCTAGCAGTTGGGATCACCATCTCTGTTGGGATCACTGCTTCTGCCCCAAATACTAAAGAAAAAGGTGTTTGACCAGTGGCATTCTTGGGAGTTGTTCTATCAGCCCATAGCACATAAGGTAACTCCTCTGCCCATTTTCCCTTTTTGGATCCTAGCTTCTTCTTCAGATTGTTGATGATGATCTTGTTGGATGATTCTGCTTGGCCATTGGCCTGTGGATGAACTGGTGTTGATGTTATCATCTTGATTCCCCAACTGTCACAAAAGTTAGTAGTTCTGCTTCTAATGAATTGGGAACCATTATCACATACAATTTCAGAGGGAACGCCAAATCTAGTTATAATGTTTCTTTTGATAAAGGATATAACTTCTTTTTCTCTGACTTGAGCAAAAGCTTCAGCTTCTATCCACTTAGAGAAGTAGTCAGTCATGGCAAGCATAAATACTTTTCCACCAGGTGCTTTAGGGAGCTTGCCAACTATATCCATCCCCCATCTCATGAATGGCCAAGAGGATGGTATAGGGTGTAGCAGTTCAGCTGGTTGATGAAGGATATTGCTGTGTCTTTGACAAGGATCACATTTCCTAGCATATTCTACAGCATCCCTTTTCATGGTTGGCCAGTAGTATCCTGTTCTAAGGATCCTTGAGAATAATGCCCTGCCCCCAGTGTGGTTTCCACAATCTCCTTCATGGAAGTCTCTCAATACTTCTTCAATTTCAGGATCTTCGATACATCTTAAATATGGTCCTGCAAGAGATCGTTTATACAATACATTATTTAAGATTGTGAATTGAGATACCTTAATCCTGAAAGCTCTAGGATTTTCTCCCATCGGTATCTCCCCGTATTGCAAGTATCTCATGATTGGTGAGATCCATGATCCTGAATAAGATTGAGCTTCTTCACTAGGGATTACTGCAGTATCCTCTTCTATTTCCATGGCCACCTGATTTTCAATAGCAGGAGCCAGGATATGGATGATAGGGATACTTATGTCTTCTGGAATTTTTAAGGATGATCCTAAGTTGGCCAATGCATCAGCTTCCGTGTTATGCTCCCTTGGTACCTGTGTTAAGCTGAAAGAAACAAAAGAGAGTGCCAATTCTTTGACTATCTCTAAATATTTGGTTAGTTTTTCACCTTTAACAGCATAGGATCCATTAAAGTGATTGGTGATCAATAACGAGTCTACATATACTTTAAGATATTTTACCCCCATATCCTTAGCAATTTGCAAGCCAGCAATTAAGGCTTCATATTCAGCCTCATTGTTAGTTGCTTGGAACTCACAGGCTATGGAGTGGGGTATTATGTCCCCCTGTGGCGATTTTAGTAGTATCCCGAGCCCTGTGCCCTTGACATTTGAGGATCCATCAGTGTGTAGTATCCAAGGATCCTTGGTCTCATCCAGCTGTTGGACTTCCAATTCTGCTTCTTTTTGTAGATCACTACTGAAATCAGCCACAAAGTCAGCTAGTGCTTGGGATTTAATGGTTGTTCTTGGCTCATATCTTATATCATGGGCACTAAGCTTTACTGCCCACTTAGCCATTCTTCCTGACATCTCTGGTTTCCTGAGGACATTCTTAATTGGAAAGTTAGTTCTAACAACAATAGTATGGGTTTCAAAATAATGCCTTAGCTTAGTTGATGCCATGATTAATGCAAGAATAAGTTTTTCGAGGTGTGAGTACCTGGATTCGGCATCAAGTAAACTCTTACTTACATAGTAGATAGGATATTGTGTACCTTCGTGATCCTTAACAAGGACAGCACTTACAGCGGTTGAGGATACCGCCAAATATAAGGATAACACATCCCCTTTTTCGGGCTTTGATAATGTTGGTGCTGAGGACATATATTCTTTAAGGGCTTGTAAAGCATTCTCATGTTTCTCAGTCCATTCAAACTTCTTGTTCTTCCTTAGGATATCGTAAAATTCTTTACATTTTTCTGAGGATTTTGATATGAACCTGTTCAGAGCTGCTATCCTGCCTGTTAGCCTTTGCACATCCTTAGCATTGGCAGGGGACTTGATGTTTACTAGTGCTTTAATTTGCTCCGGACTTGCCTCAATGCCCCTCTGGGTTACCATATATCCTAGGAATTTACCTGCCTTAACACCAAAGTGGCACTTTGAAGGATTAAGCTTCATGTTATAATTATCAAGGATATCAAATGCTTCCTCCAAATCCCTTAGGTGATCCTCAGCTTTCTTTGATTTGACTACCATATCATCTATGTATACTTCCATAGTTTGTCCAATTTGATCTTTGAACATCATATTCACCAGCCTTTGATATGTTGCACCTGCATTTCTTAATCCAAAAGGCATGGCAATATAACAATACAAACCTGTTGGGGTCATAAAGGCTGTATCCTCTTGGTCAGATGGTTCCATCTGAATTTGTTGCAACCCAGATGATGCATCCATAAAGTTTAACAGTTCATGCCCCGCTGTTGCATCCACCATGGAGTCAATGTGGGGTAATGGGAAAGGATCCTTGGGACATGCCTTATTTAAATCAGTGAAATCGACACATACCCTCCACTTTCCGTTTTTCTTTTGGACAACGACCACATTGGCTAACCATTTTGGATATTTTACCTCTCTGATCATACCTGCTCGAAGTAGTCTCTCTACTTCTTCTTGGATAATGGCATTCCTTTCCGGTGCAAACTTCCTCCTTTTTTGATGGATTGGTTTGATAGACCTGTTAATGCCAAGTTTGTGAGTAATAATATCCTTAGATATACCTGTCATATCTTCATGTTTCCAAGCAAAGGTAGATTTTCTTCTTTTGAGGAAGGATATTAAGTCTTCTTTCATCTTGCCAAGAATCCCTGATCCGATATAGATTTTTGATTCAGGATCACTAGGATCCAAGAGGATTTCGTCCACATCTTGTTCCCTTGCCTCCAAGACATTCCTCGGAGGATACTGTAATTGCTATTGTTCCCTTGGCTTCGAGGTTGGCTTCATGGATGAGGTATAACAATCCTTAGCCTCCTGCTGATCACTGTCGATCTTGATTATTCCCCATGGGCTAGGGAGCTTCACACATTGATGGTAGGTGGATGGGACTGCTTTCATATCATGTATCCAGGGCCTGCCAAGGATAACATTGCAACAAGATAAACAGTCAATAACGCAAAATTTTTGATAATTATGTAATCCTTCCACGTAGATTGGGAGTTTGATGTCCCCCAGAGTTTTCTTCGTTTCTCCACTGAATCCTACAAGCACGGAGGATCTTGGTGTGATGTCTGATTCTGGGATACCCATTTTCTTCAGAACATCAAGCTGGATAATGTTTACTGAGCTTCCTCCATCGATAAGGATCCTGCGGAATAAATGGTTAGAGATAAAGAGAGTAATAACTAAACTATCATGATGAGGATCCTGAATGTTAATGCGATTATCCTCATCAAACGTTATCATCTTCCCCTCTGAGACACTTGATGTTCTAATAGGTCTTTCTCCATTATCCATTTTTGAATCCTTTGCATGCCTTTTGGCCGCCGAGAAGGATGTACCACAGATGTCTGATCCTCCGGAAATAAAGTTGATCACTTGTGCATTTGCCGGAGGTGCTGGAGCCTTTTCAGGGATCCTTTCAGGATCCTGAGTCCTTTGCTTTTTTCTTCCCAACAGTTCTTTTAGGTGCCCCTTGCTTAACAGATATCCAATCTCTTTTCTTAAAGCTATGCATTCTTCGGTTAGATGCCCGAAATCCTCATGGTATGCACACCATTTTGACTTGTCTTTAGTCCCGGATGGTTTGTCATTCTTCCTGGGCCACCTAGCTTTTTCACCTAGATTCTGCATTGCAAGGATTAGTTCCTGATTATCAACGGAAAAACAATATTATGAGATTGGAGGATAATCTTCATCATCCTCTTCTTGGTCAACAGCATGCACATTCTGGTTCTCATTTCTATGGTAGGATTTGAATTTGTTGTTCTTGAAGGAGGATCCTTGCTTCTCCTGTTTTGAGGATCCTACTTGTCTCTCCTGGATCCTCTTGTCATCCTCTAGCCGGATGAACCTGAGTGCCCGAGTTCTTACTTCATCTAGGTTCCTGCATGGTGTCATAACAAGATCATCATAGAATAATGAATTCTTAAGCAGTCCCATTTTGAAGGCTTCAACAGCCGTAGCCATATCCAAGTTGGGAATGTCCAAGGATTCTTTACTAAATTTAGTTATGTAATCCCTTAATGATTCATTATGACTTTGAGTTACTCTATATAAATCACTGGTTAATCTTTCAAATTTTCTACTACAAGAGAATTGGTTATTGAATAAATTAACTAAATTAGCAAATGAAGTAATAGAGTAAGGGGGAAGACTTAGCAGCCACTTAAGAGCTGATCCAGTAAGAGTGGATCCAAATCCTTTACATAGGCATGCTTCCTTCAGCTTTTCTGGGACATGATTGATCTCCATCCTCTCCCTGTATTGTGCTATGTGCTCCTCTGGATCCGTTGTACCATCATACAGCTTCATAGTAGGGATATGGAACCTTTTGGGTACCTCTGCATCACAAATTGGTGGTGCAAAGCGAGATACCTTGTGGCTTCCATCTGCGATCTCTGGGATAGGCTTGACTACCCCTGGAACACTTGAGATCATATCTTTTAGCTTCTGCAATTCTCTGGCCATAGCATGATTGACACCTGTATCCTGCATGAATCCATGGTTAGTAGTAAGATGATTATTTAAAGTGTTACCTCCCATTGAGTTCAAGTTAGTGAATCCATATTGCTGGGATTCAGGGGTAATGGAGGGACCAGTGGAAGCAATGGTCTGCATTGGAATGAAGTCCCCTTGATGGACATCTAGACTTCCTGTTTGCAAACTTTTTAGGGATCCTGGCATTTGGAAGGATCCTGGTATTTGGAAGGATCCTGGTATCTTGGATGATCCTGGAACGAAGGAGGATCCTTGAACCTGGGATGATCCTGGAACGAAGGAGGATCCTTGAACCTGGGATGATCCTGGAATAAAGTAGGATCCTTGAAACTGCTGTGCTCCCGGATAGGCTCCCGAATTCATGAAGGATCCCATATGCTGGGGATAGGATCCTGCCGGCTGAAAGTGTGAGCCTGATGCCTGAGTCATTGCTGTCGATCCGAGGTGCAATCCTCTTGATTCTCCCATAATTTGCACGTCTGGAATTCCTGATGGCTGAGAAGTAATCATTGGAGTATCAAAGCTCAAGGATTTGGGCATCAGTGGGGAATGATCCTCTGCCGTTTTCTTTTGTCTTTTGAGATCTCCAATTTCCCTGAGGATCCTTTCATTAGTTTCATCCTGCCGCTGCATACGATCCTTCATTCAGCATTCTTCTGGGATCCTGCCGGTGGTGGAGGCAGAATGTTCTGGGACGAGGTGACTGCAGACATTGCCGTGGACATGTTTTTCAATGATGAAGCCATGCAATTCTTTGAAATGATTTCGAACAAAAGGTTTTCTTATGAATGAAGCACCAATTGCCCCACGGTGGGCGCCAAACTGTTTTGGTCAAAAATCACACAAGGATAATGTAACCAAACTTTATGTAAACGGGGTATGATGCTTGGTTAATTATAAAAGTAAAGGATCACTTTTATGAGAAATATGCAAAGACACAATGATTTATACGAGGAAAATCCCTTGATCAATGTATGATCTCCGGCATAAAAAACCTCGGTGATGGCAACTACCGATCACCAACTTCAATATAAGAAAAATATAGTTACAACTTCGGATGATAATGAGCTGAGTACAAGGATCACTATAGTTTCGAGTGTCTAAGCGTGTGAGAATTGTGTTGTGTGTTCTTCCGAATGAGGAAGAGTGTTATATATACAAGTGTAGGTGACCTATTTTAGGTAAAAAGACTAATAATCAGCTCATTACCCCTTTAGAAATAAAAGTAAATCTAGCCTAAATTATCGCCCTTAAATCATGCCAAGTTTCCATATCCTTCACAACGTCCATCTCTGATTAAGCACATGCCATAGTTGTGAAGACGTGTCCTTTAATTGTGATGCTAAGAGCGGATCCTGCTAGTCATTCCTGCAAAACAACATTAAATTCAACGAAAGCAACTGTTAGCATGAGGATCCTATGATGGTCCGTGATCCTGATCCTGGGAGTCTGCTGAGGATCACTGTCTGCCAAAGAAACAAGGATCACTGGTTAGGATCACATGTGAGGATCATGTATTGTAAAAATCCAGCCCTAACAGTCAATAACACAAAATTTTTGATAATTATGTAATCCTTCCACATAGATTGGGAGTTTGATGTCCCCCAGGGTTTTCTTAGTTTTGCCACTAAATCCTACAAGCACGGAGGATCTTGGAGTGATATCTGATTCAGGGATACCCATCTTCTTCAGAACATCAAGTTGGATAATATTTACTGAGCTTCCTCCGTCAATAAGGATCATGCGGACAAAATGGTTAGAGATAAAGAGGGTGATGACTAGACTATCATGATGAGGATCCTGAATGTTAATGCGATCATCCTCATCAAAGGTTATCGCTTTTCCTTCCGAGACACTTGATGTTCGAATAGGCCTTTCTCCGTTATCCATTTTAGCTTCCTTTGCATGCCTTTTAGCTGCTGAGAAGGATGTACCACAGATGTCTGATCCTCCAGAAATAAAGTTGATCACTTGTGCATTTGCCGGAGGGGCTGGAGCTTTTTCAGGGATCCTTTCAGGATCCTGAGTCCTTTGCTTTTTTCTTCCCAACAACTCTTTTAAATGTCCCTTGCTTAGCAGATATCCAATTTCCTTTCTCAATGCGATGCATTCTTCAGTTAAATGCCCGAAATCCTCGTGGTATGCACACCACTTTGACTTGTCTTTAGTTCCGGCTGGTTTGTCGTTTTTTCTGGGCCATCTGGCTTTTTCTCCTAGATTCTGCATTGCAAGGATTAGTTCATGATTATCAACGGAAAAACAATATTTAGAAATCGGAGGATAATCCTCATCATCCTCTTCTTGGTCAACAACATGCACGTTCTGGTTGTCATTTCTATTGTAGGATTTGAATTTATTGCTCTTGAAAGAGGATCCTTGCTTTTCTTGTTTTGAGGATCCTATTTGTCTCTCCTGGATCCTTTTGTCATCCTCTAGCCGGATGAACCTGAGTGCACGAGATCTTACTTCATCTAGGTTCCTGCAAGGTGTCATAACAAGATCATCATAGAACAATGAATCCCTAAGCAATCCCATTTTGAAGGCCTTAACAGCTGTGGCCATATCTAGGTTGGGAATGTCCAAGGATTCTTTACTAAATTTGGTTATATAATCCCTTAATGATTCATTATGACCCTGAGTTACCCTATATAAATCACTAGTCAATCTTTCAAATTTTCTACTACAAGAGAATTGATTATTGAATAAATTAACTAAATTAGCAAATGAAGTAATAGAGTAAGGGGGAAGACTTAGCAGCCATTTAAGAGCTGATCCAGTAAGAGTGGATCCAAATCCTTTGCATAGGCATGCTTCCTTTAACTTTTCTGGAATTGGATTGATCTCCATCCTCTCCCTGTATTGTGCTATGTGTTCCTCAGGATCCGTTGTACCATCATACAGCTTCATAGTAGGGATGTGGAACCTTTTGGGTATCTCAGCATCACAAATCGGTGGTGCAAAACGAGATACCTTATGGCTTCCATCTGCCATTTCCGGGATAGGTTTGACTACCCCTGGAACACTTGATATCATATCCTTCAGTTTCTGCAGTTCTCTGGCCATAGCATGGTTGATACCTGTATCCTGCACGAATCCATGGTTAGTGGTAAGAGAATTATTTAAAGTGTTACCTCCCATTGGGTTCAGGTTAGGAATACTGGATGTGAATCCATATTGCTGGGATTCTGGGATGATGGAGGGACCAGTGGAAGCAATGGTCTGCATCGGAATAAAATCTCCTTGATGGACATCTGGACTTCCTGTTTGCAAATTCTTCAAGGATCCTGGTATCTGAAGGGATCCCTGAATATGGGATGATCCTGGAACTAAGGAGGATCCTTGAACCTGGGATAATCCTGGAACGAAGGAGGATCCTTGAACCTGGGATAATCCTGGAACTAAGGAGGATCCTTGAACCTGGGATAATCCTGGAACTAAGGAGGATCCTTGAACCTGGGATAATCCTGGAACGAAGGAGGATCCTTGAACCTGGGATAATCCTGGAACTAAGGAGGATCCTTGAACCTGGGATAATCCTGGAACGAAGGAGGATCCTGAGTTCATGAAGGATCCCATATGCTGAGTATAGGGTCCTGCCGATTGGAAATATGATCCTGATGCCTGAGTCACTACTGCTGGGCCAAAATGCACTCCTCTTAATCCACCCATATGTTGAACGCCTGGGGCCTCTGATGGCTGTGAAGTAACCATCGGAGTATCAAAATTCAAAGATTTGGGCATCAGTGGGGAATGATCCTCTGCCGTTTTCTTTTGTCTTTTGAGATCTCCGATTTCTCTGAGGATCCTGTCATTAGTTTCATCCTGCTGCTGCATACGATCCCTCATCTGCAAAATCAAAGTAAATATATCACTAGTACTGGGAGCAGAAGAAGTTAGAGCAGAAGTTTAGAGAAGATAGGAGTTGGTCTCTTCTCAGCATTTTTCTGAGATCCAGCTGGTGGTGGAGGCAAAGGTGGAATGCCATTAGATGAATTGACTGCAGACATCGCTGTGGAAGTATTCTTCAACGATGAAGCCATGCAACACTTCCGGAATGATCACCAACAGAAAAACTTTCTTATGAATGAAGCACCAATTGCCCCACGGTGGGCGCTAAACTGTTTTGGTCAAAAATCACTTGAAGATAATGCAACCAAACTTTATGTTAATGGGGAATGATGCTTGGTATGATGAACAAAGTGAAGGATCACTCAAATGTAAAATGCACAAGTGACACAAAGATTTATACGAGGAAAAAGCCCTTGATCAATGAATGATCTCCGGCATAAAAAACCTCGGGTGATGGCAACTACCGATCACCAAGCTTCAATATAACAAACAATATTTTTACAACTTCGGATGGTAACAAGCTAAGTACAAGGATCACTATAGTATCGTGTGTCAAAGCATGTGAGAAATGTCTTGTGTCTTCCGAATGTTGAAGAGTGCTACTTATACAAGTGTGTGTGGTCGTATTTTAGGTAAATAACCTAACTATTAGCTCGTTACCCCTTCAAGAATAGAAGTAAATTTAGCCTAAATTATCGCCCTTAAATTGTGCTGAGTTTCCATATTGTCCATAACGTCCATCTTTGATTATGCATATGCCAAAGTAGCGTGACAGGTTCCTTGTTTACGTTGTTAAGAGCGGATCCTACTCGAAATTCCTGCAAGACAACATAAAATCCAAAGAGAACAATCGTTAGTATGAGGATCCCTAGGATGGTCCGTGATCCTGATCCTGGAACTCTTATGAGGATCACTATCTGCCAAAGAAACAAGGATCACTGGTTAGGATCACATGTAAGGATCATAAGTCATAAAAATCCAGCCCTAACAGGTTTGCAACGGGTGTCCATTGTTTATGCGGTTATAGCAAGTGCAGGAAATTAAAGGCGACAGGATCACAATGGCTTCATCCTCTAAACAGAGGATCCCTCCACCATTTGTAATCCTACCTATTGTTCACAGGATCCTAGATCCTTAACCCTAAGACCTATTGTTCAAATACAGACCATAATTGTTTTAAAACATCACAACCACAAAAAACTACCACCAAACCTAAAAAATTAGGCTCCGGCTATGTCTAGAAGTGTCCATCATCGCCCAATCATGCAGCCTACACCTTCGCTGCTTCTTCATCCCCTCCGGCTCCAGTATCCTTCACCTGATCCTTTCCACTGCCTCCAGCCTCAAGCGCCAAAACCTCCTCAGCCTTTTCATCATCCTTCAGATCAGCTAGCCTTGCCTTCCAACCCTCAACATCCTAGCTGTTCCTGTCAAAGTCAGGATCTTGAGCTTCCTGGGCCATCTGCAGTTTTGTCTTATACATTGTGATGGCAGCGGAGACCTTTGCACCTTCCACGATCTCATGCTTCTCGTAGTCGATGTCAATCAGGATTTTGGCTGTTTGAGTCCTAGCATCTTGGAGGGCTTTTTCAAGATCAGCGATCTTGTGATCCTTGGGCACTACAACTTGTTGGAGGTCAGCAATCTTCTTGTCCAGCTCCTCAACGCTGCCCACGTAGTCTTCAATCTCAGCAAATTTCTGCAAAAAAAGACAAAGCAGTTCAAGATCAGGTGATCCTCAAATAAGCAGGATATATAAGCAGAATCAGTGATCCTTACGTCATTGAAGTATTCGAGGAACTGGTGGCGGATCAGTGGCAGGCCTTGTAGATCCTCAACCTCAGAGTTTTTCCTCTTTTTGCCACCCCTTCCTTTGGTAGGTGCTTTGGCGTTCGAAACGCTAGGGCTTGCAGTGGCCTTCTTCTTGGTGGATCTTACAGTATCAAGATCCGCGATGCTGAACTTGGAGGCAGTCTTGGAGGATTTTCCGGCACCTACACATTCAAAACAAGATAAGTGTCCTTATCCTATTTCTGTTTAACTATTTATTTAAATTCTTAACTATACAAAAAACAGGTTACTTACTTGACATCATGACTGAGCCTGAGGATACCTCTTGTGAATCCTGGGTGTTTGTCTTGAATGATCTTGTTTCAGGACCGAGTTTTCTAAAAGCAGCGAGCCTTTCCTTGGTGGCAGGACATGGTATGAGATGTGAAACACTGACATCTGTATAACATAAAACAAAAGGGGTTAGTGATCCTTGTACAGAAGCAAGTTTATCTGGTGATCCTTCTCAGGATCCTCTATCCTACCACGGGTGGACCACTTTCTTGGTAGATCCTTTCCGTTTGGGATAGAATCTCTTCTAACAAAGAAAAAGCATCGTTTCCAGTTTGTATCATTATTGATGGATTTAAAAATGGGGTGTTCTTCACCGGGTTTTCGCTTAAACAGATATCGGTGGGATCCAAACGTTGTGAGATCATACATCTCAGCCAACTCCGACATTCCTAGATCAATCCCTTCCTGCTCAATGATCCTTTCAAGGGTATATAAAACCCTCCAGATCATTGGCATAGCTTGAATGTAGGAGATGCCGGTGAGGGAGAAGAAAGATTGGGTGAATTGAGGGAAAGGATACGAATATCCTATCATGAAAGGAGTGACTGGGAAAGCTACCCAAGTCTCAGAGATATAGTCGCTCAGAACAGTAGGATCGAAAGGTTTGAAAAAGGTGTTCACCGGAAAGCAGTGCCGGATTCTGTCGACTTGAGGATCAGTAAAGCAACACCTCTCATTCGGAGAATTTTTGATGATCCCTTGACTCTTCAAAGGGCTATTCTTCTGGTGATCCTTCGCGGGAGAGGATCAGAGCATCATTTTTGACGAGGTGATGGTAAAGAAAGAAAAGCAGAGTAAGAGAAGGAAGAAGAAGAAAAGAGATACCTGATTGATCTCCGGATGAGAATATAAAGGGAGTTTCTCTTGGATTTAAATGCAAATTGATCCTATCTCTAACTCCTATTTATAATGATGATTTGCAGGAGAGTCACTTCAGTGACGTCAGGTTTGCAACGGCTAGTCCGTCTCCAACGGCGAGTTATACGTTAGCTAGTTGCGGATAAGATCAACAAAATACAACTTGTTTATTTTACATAATTACTCCTTATATTTTGGGGGCAATTGTTAGGGGAGGATTTCTTAATGACCTGTGATCCTCAATTGTTATTCTGTTTGGTGATCCTTACTTCTGTGACAATTAGTGATCCTCAGAAGTGTTTCAGGATCAGGATCATGGATCATCCTAAGGATCCTTATACTAACGATTGTTTACTTTGAATTCGGTATATTATTTTGCAGGAATACCAGCTTGGACTTGGTCTTGGCAACGTTCCTGGAGAATATTCCACGTTTATTCCGCACGTGTTTGGCTGAAAGTGGACGTTGTGGAGTCGTGGGAAGACTTGCATGAATTGCGGAATGTTAGTTAGTGTAGTTAACTTCTATTTTTAAAAGGGGTAGCGAGCTAATTAGAAGACACTTGGCTATATTGTGGCTACACACACTCGTACAACTGCTCTCACCAGCTCTCGGCAAAACACTTAGCATTTTTCATACACTTTTACACAGAATACTATAGTGATCCTTGTATTTAGCTCGCTATCATCCAAAGTTGTAATACGATTATTGTTTAATTTGAGTTGGTGATTGGTAGTTTCCATCACCCGAGGTTTTTTATGCCGGAGATCATTCATTGATCAAGGGCTTTTTCCTCGTATAAATCTTTGTGTTACTTGTGCATTTCATTTCTAAGTGATCCTTATCATTGTTTATCAATTCAAGCGTCACACCTCACAACAGAAAGTTTGGTTACATTATCTTGGCTTGATTTTTGACCAAAACACGTACCATGCAAAACAATTTCATATTCAAAGCAGACAATCGTTAGTGTAAGGATCACTATGATGATCCTGGATCCTGATCCTACAATACTCTTTGAGGACCCTAAACTCAAACATAATTAAGGATCCTTAAACCCGACAGCAATTGAGGATCACTGATCATTGGAAAATCCTCCCCTAATAATTGCCCCCAAAATATAAGGAGTAAAAATGTAAATAAACGAGTTATATTTTCTCGTTCTTATCCGCAACAAACCAACGGATAAATAGCCGTTGTAGTCGGACTAGCCGTTACCAATATGACGTCACTGAAGTGACTACCCTGCAAGATCATGATTATAAATTGAAGTTAGAGATAGGGATCAATATGCATTTAAATTCAAGTTAGACTCCCTTTATATCCACATTCGAAGATCAGGCAGGTATTTCTCTTTCCTTTCTCCCTTTACGTTCTTTTTCTGTTCATCTTCTTCTTTACCATCATGACCAAGATGATGCTAAGATCCTCACCGGCTAAGGATCACCAAAAAGACAGTCCTTTCAAGAGCTAAGGGATCATCGAAGACTCTATGAAGGAACGATGCTGCTTCACTGATCCACAGATAGACAGAATTCGCCATTGTTTTCCGGCGAACACCATTTTTAAAGCTTTTGATCCCACTGTTTTGGTCAAAAATCACACAAGGATAATGCAACCAAACTCTCTGTAACGGGGAATGATGCTTGAAATGATAAATGAAGATAAGGATCACTTATATGTAAATTACACAAGTGACACAAAGATTTATACGAGGAAAAAGCCCTTGATCAATGAATGATCTCTGGCATAAAAAACCTCGGGTGATGGAAACTACCGATCACCAAGTTCAAATATAATAAACAACGTTTACAACTTCGGATAGTAACGAGCTAGGTACAAGGATCACTATGGTGTAGTCTGCTAGAGCGTGTGTGTAATGTGTCGTCTTCTCCAAATGCTCGAGAGTGCCGTTTATATAAGTGTGTGTGGTTGAATTTAGGCAAGTCACCTAACTACTAGCTCGTTACCCCTTTTTTAGAAATAGAAGTAAATTTAGCGTAACAAATTATCCGTAATTTGTGCTAAGTTTCCATATTCTCTTCAACGTCTATTTCTGGTTATGTATGTGCGAAATTAGCGTGGAAGATTCCTTAATGACGTTGCCAAGACCAGTTCCAACTTGTATTTCCTGCAAAACAACATGAAATTCAAAGAGAACAATCGTTAGTATGAGGATCCTTAGGATGATCCATTATCCTGTTCCTAAAGCTCTTCTGAGGATCACTATTTGCCACAGAAATAAGGATCATTATTAGGATATCATGTAAGGATCACAGGTCATTAAAAATCCTGCCCTAACAATTGCCCCCCAAATATAAGGAGTAATTATATAATATTAACGAGTTATATTTTGCTGATCTTATCTGTAACTAACTCAACGGATATATAGCCGTTGTGAACGAACTATCCGTTGCAATCCTGACGTCACGGAGGTGACAACCCTGCACAAATCATGATTATAAATAGAGATAGGGATAGGATCGTTTGCATTTAAAATCAAGAACTTCTCCCTTTATAACTGTTAGGACTGGATTTTTATGACTTATGATCCTTACATGTGATCCTAACCAGTGATCCTAACCAGTGATCCTTGTTTCTTTGGCAGATAGTGATCCTTAGAAGATTTCCAGGATCAGGATCACGGAGTATCCTAGGGATCCTCATACTAACGGTTGTTCTCTTTGGATTTAATGTTGTCTTGCAGGAATTTCGAGTAGGATTCGCTCTTCACAACGTAAACAAGGAACCTGTCACGCTACTTTGGCATGTGCATAATCAAAGATGGACGTTGTGGACGATATGGAAACTCAGCATAATTTAAGGGCGATAATTTAGGCTAGATTTACTTCTATTCCTAAAGGGGTAACGAGCTAATAGTTAGGTTATTTACCTAAAATACGAACATTTACACTTGTATAAGTAGCACTCTTCCACATTCGGAAGACACAACACACTTCCCACACGCTTTGACACACGATACTATAGTGATCCTTGTACTTAGCTCGTTACCATCCGAAGTTGTAACCTTTATTTGTTATATTGAAGTTTGGTGATCGGTAGTTTCCATCACCCGAGGTTTTTTATGCCGGAGATCATTCATTGATCAAGGGCTTTTTCCTCGTATAAATCCTTGTGTCAATTGTGCATTTTACATTTAAGTGATCCTTCACTTTGTTCAACAAACCAAGCATCATTCCCCGTTTTCATAAGAGTTTGGTTGCATTATCCTTGTGTGATTTTTGACCAAAACAGTTTGGCGCCCACCGTGGGGCAATTGGTGCTTCATTCATAAGAAAACTTTTCTGTTGGTAATCATTCCGGAAGTGTAGCATGGCTTCATCGTTGAAGAATACTTCCACAGCGATGTCTGCAGTCAATTCATCTAATGGCATTCCACCTTTGCCTCCACCACCAGCTGGATCTCAGAAAAATGCTGAGAAGAGACCAACTCCTATCTCCTATAAACCATCATCTTCTGCTCTAACTTCTTCTGTTCCCAGTACTAGTGATATATTTACTTTGATTTTGCAGATGAGGGATCGTATGCAGCAGCAGGATGAAACTAATGACAGGATCCTCAAAGAAATCGGAGATCTCAAAAGACAAAAGAAAACGGCAGAGGATCATTCCCCACTGATGCCCAAATCTTTGAATTTTGATACTCCAATGATTACTTCTCAGCCATCAGAGGTCCCAGACATTCAATATGTGGGTGGATCAAGAGGAATGCATTTCGGCTCAGCAGTAGTAACTCAGGCATCGGGATCATATTTCCAACTAGCAAGATCTTATACTCAACATATGGGATCCTTCATGAACTCAGGATCCTTCTTCGTTCCAGGATCATCCCAGGTTCAAGGATCCTTTTTCGTTCCAGGATCATCCCAGGTTCAAGGATCCTCCTTCGTTCCAGGATCGTCCCATAGTCAGGGATCCCTTCAGATACCAGGATCCTTGAAGAATTTGCAAACAGGAAGCCTAGATGTCCATCAAGGAGATTTTATTCCAATGCAGACCGTTGCTTCCACTGGTCCATCCATTATCCCAGAATCCCAGCAATATGGATTCACACCCAATGTTCCTAACTTGAACCCGATGGGAGGTAACACTTTTAATAATTCTCTTACCACTAACCATGGATTCATGCAGGATACAGGTGTCAATCATGCTATGGCCAGAGAACTACAAAAACTGAAGGATATGATATCATGTGTTCCAGGGGTAGTCAAACCTATCCCGGAGATTGCAGATGGAAGCCATAAGGTATCTCGTTTTGCACCACCAATTTGTGATGCTGAGATACCCAAAAGGTTCCATATCCCTACTATGAAGCTGTATGACGGTACAACGGATCCTGAGGAACACATAGCACAATACAGGGAGAGGATGGAGATCAATCTAATTCCAGAAAAGTTAAAGGAAGCATGCTTATGCAAAGGATTTGGATCCACTCTTACTAGATCAGCTCTTAAATGGCTGCTAAGTCTTCCCCCTTACTCTATTACTTCATTTGCTAATTTAGTTAATTTATTCAATAATCAATTCTCTTGTAGTAGAAAGTTTGAAAGATTGACTAGTGATTTATATAGGGTAACTCAGGGTCATAATGAATCATTAAGGGATTACATAACCAAGTTTAGTAAAGAATCCTTGGATATTCCTAACTTGGATATGGCCACAGCTGTTGAGGCCTTCAAGATGGGATTGCTTAAGGATTCATTGTTCTATGATGATCTTGTTATGACACCATGCAGGAACCTAGATGAAGTAAGAACTCGGGCACTCAGGTTCATCCGGCTAGAGGATGACAAGAGGATCCAGGAGAGACAAGCAGGATCCTCAAAGCAAGAAAAGCAAGGATCCTCTTTCAAAAGCAACAGATTCAAATCCTACAATAGGAATGACAACCAGAACGTGCATGCCGTTGACCAAGAAGAGGATGATGAGGATTATCCTCCGATTTCTGAATATTGTTTTTCCGTTGATAATCATGAACTAATCCTTGCAATGCAGAATCTAGGAGAAAAAGCCAGATGGCCCAGAAAAAACGACAAACCAACTGGAACTAAAGACAAATCGAAGTGGTGTGCATACCACGAGGATTTTGGGCATTTAACTGAAGAATGTATCGCATTAAGAAAGGAAATTGGATATCTGCTAAGTAAGGGGCATCTAAAAGAGTTGTTGGGAAGAAAAAAGCAAAGGACTCAGGATCCTGAGAGGATCCCTGAGAAAGCTCCAGCTCCTCCGGCAGATGCACAAGTAATCAACTTTATTTCTGGAGGATCAGACATATGTGGTACATCCTTCTCGGCAGCTAAAAGGCATGCAAAGGAAGCTAAAATGGATAACGGAGAAAGACCTATTCGAACATCAAGTGTCTTGGAAGGAAAAGTTATAACCTTCGATGAGGATGATAGAATTAACATCCAGGATCCTCATCATGATAGTTGTTAGGGCTGGATTTTTACAATACATGATCCTCACGTGTGATCCTAACCAGTGATCCTTGTTTCTTTGGCAGATAGTGATCCTCAGCAGAGTTCCAGGATCAGGATCACGGACCATCATAGGATCCTCATGCTAACAGTTGCTTTCGTTGAATTTAATGTTGTTTTGCAGGACATCTAGCAGGATCCGCTCTTAAGCATCACAATCAAAGGACGCGTCTTTACAACTATAGCATGTGCTTAATCGGAGATGGACGTTGTGAAGGATATGGAAACTTGGCGTGATTTAAGGGCGATAATTTAGGCTAGATTTGCTTTTATTTCTAAAGGGGTAATGAGCTGATTATTAGTCTTTTTACCTAAAATAGGTCACCTACACTTGTATATATAACACTCTTCCCCACTCGGAAGAACAGACAACACAATTCTCACACGCTTAGACACACATTACGATAGTGATCCTTGTACCCAGCTCATTATCATCCGAAGTTGTAACCATATTTTGATATATTGAAGTTTGGTGATCGGTAGTTGCCATCACCCGAGGTTTTTTATGCCAGAGATCATACATTGATCAAGGGCTTTTTCCTCGTATAAATCATTGTGTCTTTGCATATTTCACACTGAAGTGATCCTTTACTTTTTCTATAAACCAAGCATCATACCCCATTTACATAAAGTTTGGTTGCATTATCCTTGTGTGATTTTTGACCAAAACAGTTTGGCACCCACCGTGGGGCAATTGGTGCTTCATTCATAAGAAAACCTTTTGTTCGAAATCATTTCAAAGAATTACATGGCTTCATCATTGAAAAACACGTCCACGGCGATGTCTGCAGTCACCTCGTCTCAGAACACTCTGCCTCCTCCACCGGCAGGATCCCAGAAGAATGCTGAGAAGAGACCAACTCCTACTAACTCTAAACCTCCATCTTCTTCTGCTATGAATTCTTATACTCCCAGTACTAGTGACGTATTTACTTTGATTTTGCAGATGAAGGATCGTATGCAGCGGCAGGATGAAACTAATGAAAGGATCCTCAGGGAAATTGGAGACCTCAAAAGACAAAAGAAAACGGCAGAGGATCATTCCCCACTGATACCCAAATCCTTGAGCTTTGATACTCCAATGATCACTTCTCAGCCATCGGGAATCCCAGATGTGCAAATTATGGGAGAATCAAGAGGATTGCACCTCGGATCGGCAGCAATGACTCAGGCATCAGGCTCACACTTTCAGCCGGCAGGATCCTATCCCCAGCATATGGGATCCTTCATGAATTCAGGAGCCTATCCGGGAGCACAGCAGTTTCAAGGATCCTACTTTGTTCCAGGATCATCCCAGGGTCAAGGATCCTCCTTTGTTCCAGGATCATCCCAGATACCAGGATCCTTCCAGATGCCAGGATCCCTAAAAAGTTTGCAAACAGGAAGTCTAGATGTCCATCAAGGGGACTTCATTCCAATGTAGACCATTGCTTCCACTGGTCCCTCCGTTATCCCAGAATCCCAGCAATATGGATTCACTAACTTGAACTCAATGGGAGGTAACACTTTAAATAACTATCTTACCACTAACCACGGATTCATGCAGGATACAGGTATCAATCATGCTATGGCCAGGGAGTTGCAGAAGCTAAAAGATATGATCTCAAGTGTTCCAGGGGTAGTCAAGCCTATCCAAGAGATTGCAGATGGAAGCCATAAGGTATCTCGCTTTGCACCACCAATTTGTGATGCAGAGGTACCCAAAAGGTTCCATATCCCTACTATGAAGCTGTATGATGGTACAACGGATCCTGAGGAGCACATAGCACAATACAGGGAAAGGATGGAGATCAATCCAATCCCGGAAAAGCTAAAGGAAGCATGCCTATGTAAAGGATTTGGATCCACTCTTACTGGATCAGCTCTTAAATGGCTGCTAAGTCTTCCCCCTTACTCTATTACTTCATTTGCTAATTTAGTTAATTTATTCAATAACCAATTCTCTTGTAGTAGAAAATTTGAAAGATTAACTAGTGATTTATATAGGGTAACTCAAAGTCATAATGAATCATTAAGGGATTATATAACTAAATTCAGTAAAGAATCCTTGGACATTCCCAACTTGGATATGGCTACGGCTGTTGAAGCCTTCAAAATGGGACTGCTTAAGGATTCATTATTCTATGATGATCTTGTTATGACACCATGCAGGAATCTAGATGAAGTAAGAACTCGGGCACTCAGGTTCATCCGGCTAGAGGATGACAAGAGGATCCAGGAGAGACAAGTAGGATCCTCAAAACAAGAGAAACAAGGATCCTCCTTCAAGAACAATAAATTCAAATCCTACCATAGAAGTGACAACCAGAATGTGCATGCTGTTGACCAAGAAGAGGATGATGAAGATTATCCTCCAATCTCAGAATATTGTTTTTCCGTTGATAATCATGAACTAATCCTTGCAATGCAGAATCTAGGAGAAAAAGCTAGGTGGCCCATGAAGAATGATAAACCATCCGGGACTAAAGACAAGTCAAAATGGTGTGCATACCATGAGGATTTCAGGCATCTAACTGAAGAATGCATAGCTTTAAGAAAAGAAATTGGATATCTGTTAAGCAAAGGGCATCTAAAAGAATTGTTGGGAAGAAAAAAGCAAAGGACTCAGGATCCTGAGAGGATCCCTGAAAAGGCTCCAGCCCCTCCGGCGAATGCACAAGTGATCAACTTTATTTCCGGAGGATCAGACATCTGTGGTACATCCTTCTCGGCGGCCAAAAGGCATGCAAAGGAAGCAAAAATGGATAATGGAGAGAGACCTATTCGAACCTCAAGTGTCTCGGAAGGAAAGACGATAACGTTTGATGAGAATGATCGCATTAACATCCAGGATCCTCATCATGATAGTTTAGTTATTACTCTCTTTATCTCTAACCATTTTGTCCGCAGGATCCTTATTGACGGAGGAAGCTCAGTGAACATTATCCAGCTTGATGTTCTAAAGAAAATGGGTATCCCAGAATCAGACATCACACCAAGATCCTCCGTGCTTGTAGGATTCAGTGGAGAAACGAAGAAAACTCTGGGGGACATCAAACTCCCAATCTACGTGGAAGGATTACATAATTATCAAAAATTTTGTGTTATTGACTGTTTATCTTGTTGCAATGTTATCCTTGGCAGGCCCTGGATACATGATATGAAAGCAGTCCCATCCACCTATCATCAATGTGTGAAACTCCCTAGCCCATGGGGGATAATCAAGATCGACAGTGATCAGCAGGAGGCTAAGGATTGTTATACATCATCCATGAAGCCAACCTCGAAGCCAAGGGAGCAATAGCAATTACAGTATCCTCCGAGGAATGTCTTGGAGGCAAGGGAACAAGATGTGGACGAAATCCTCTTGGATCCTAGTGATCCTGAATCAAAAATCTATATCGGATCAGGGATCCTTGGCAAGATGAAAGAAGACATGATATCCTTCCTCAAAAGAAGAAAGTCTACCTTTGCATGGAAGCACGAAGATATGACAGGTATATCTAAGGATATCATAACTCATAAACTTGGCATTGACAGGTCTATCAAACCAATCCATCAAAAAAGGAGGAAGTTTGCACCAGAAAGGAATGCCATTATCCAAGAAGAAGTAGAGAGACTACTTCGAGCAGGTATGATTAGAGAGGTAAAATATCCAAAATGGTTAGCCAATGTGGTCGTTGTCCAAAAGAAAAACGGAAAGTGGAGGGTATGTGTCGATTTCACTGATCTGAATAAGGCATGTCCCAAGGATCCTTTCCCATTACCCCACATTGACTCCATGGTGGATGCAACAGCGGGGCATGAACTGTTGACCTTTATGGATACATCATCTGGATTCCAACAAATTCAGATGGAACCATCTGACCAAGAGGATACAGCCTTTATGACCCCAACAGGTTTGTATTGTTATATTGCCATGCCTTTTGGATTAAGAAATGCAGGTGCAACATATCAAAGGCTGGTGAATATGATGTTCAAAGATCAAATTGGACAAACTATGGAAGTATACATAGATGATATGGTAGTCAAATCAAAGAAAGCTGAGGATCACCTAAGGGATTTGGAAGAAGCATTTGATATCCTTGATAATTATAACATGAAGCTTAATCCTTCAAAATGCCACATTGGTGTTAAGGCAGGTAAATTCCTAGGATATATGGTAACTCAGAGGGGCATTGAAGCAAGTCCGGAGCAAATTAAAGCACTGGTGAATATCAAATCCCCTGCCAATGCTAAGGATGTGCAAAGGCTAACAGGCAGGATAGCAGCTCTGAACAGGTTCATATCAAAATCCTCAGAAAAATGTAAAGAATTTTACGATATCCTAAGGAAGAACAAGAAGTTTGAATGGACTGAGAAACATGAGGATGCTTTACAAGCCCTTAAAGAATATATGTCCTCAGCACCAGCATTAGCAAAGCCCGAAAAAGGAGATGTGTTATCCGTATATTTGGCGGTATCCTCAACCGCTGTAAGTGCTGTCCTTGTTAAGGATCATGAAGGTACACAATATTCTATCTACTATGTAAGTAAGAGTTTGCTTGATGCCGAATCCAGGTACTCACACCTCGAAAAACTTATTCTTGCATTAATCATGGCATCAACTAAGTTAAGGCATTATTTTGAAACCCATACTATCGTTGTTAGAACTAACTTTCCAATTAAGAATGTCCTCAGGAAACCAGAGATGTCAGGAAGAATGGCTAAGTGGGCAGTAAAGCTTAGTGCCCATGATATAAGATATGAGCCAAGAACAGCCATTAAATCCCAAGCACTAGCTGACTTTGTGGCTGATTTCAGTAGTGATCTACAAAAAGAAGCAGAACTGGAGGTCCAGGAGCTGGATGAGACCAAGGATCCTTGGATACTACACACTGATGGATCCTCAAATGTCAAGGGCACAGGGCTCGGGATACTACTAAAATCGCCACAGGGGGGGCATAATACCCCACTCCATAGCCTGTGAGTTCCAAGCAACTAACAATGAGGCTGAATATGAAGCCTTAATTGCTGGCCTGCAAATTGCTAAGGATATGGGGGTGAAATATCTTAAAGTATATGTGGACTCATTATTAATCACCAATCACTTTAATGGATCCTATGCTGTTAAAGGAGAAAAACTAACCAAATATTTAGAGATAGTCAAGGAATTGGCACTCTCTTTTGTCTCTTTCAGCTTAACACAGGTACCAAGGGAGGATAACACGGAAGCTGATGCATTGGCCAACCTAGGATCATCTTTAAAGATTCCAGAAGATATAAGTATCCCTATCATCCATATCCTGGCTCCTGCCATTGAAAATCAGGTGGCCATGGAAATAGAAGAGGATACTGCAGTGATCCCTAGTGAAGAAGCTCAATCTTATTCAGGATCATGGATCTCACCAATTATGAGATACTTGCAATACGGGGAGATTCCGAGGGGAGAAAATCCTAGAGCTTTCAGGATTAAGGTATCTCAATTCACAATCTTAAATAATGTGCTATATAAACGATCTCTTGCAGGACCATATTTAAGATGTATCGAGGATCCTGAAATCGAAGAAGTGTTGAGAGACTTCCATGAAGGAGATTGTGGAAACCACACTGGGGGCAGAGCATTATTCTCAAGGATCCTTAGAACAGGATACTACTGGCCAACCATGAAAAGAGATGCTGTAGAATATGCTAGGAAATGTGATCCTTGTCAAAGACACAACAATATCCTTCATCAACCAGCTGAATTGCTACATCCTATACCATCCTCTTGGCCATTCATGAGATGGGGGATGGATATAGTTGGCAAGCTCCCTAAAGCACCTGGTGGAAAAGTATTTATGCTTGCCATGACTGACTACTTCTCTAAGTGGATAGAAGCTGAAGCCTTTGCTCAAGTCAGAGAAAAAGAAGTTATATCCTTTATCAAAAGAAACATTATAACTAGATTTGGCATTCCCTCTGATATTGTATGTGATAATGGTTCCCAATTCATTGGAAGCAGAACCACTAACTTTTGTGACAGTTGGGGAATTAAGATGATAACATCAACACCAGTTCACCCACAAGCCAATGGCCAAGCAGAATCATCCAACAAGATCATCATCAACAATCTGAAGAAGAAGCTAGGATCCAAGAAGGGAAAATGGGCAGAGGAGTTACGTTATGTGCTATGGGCTGATAGGACAACTCCCAAAAATGCCACTGGTCAAACACCTTTCTCTTTAGTATTTGGGGCAGAAGCAGTGATCCCAACAGAGATGGTGATCCCAACTGCTAGAACAAGTGCTCGTGATCCTGAAGAGAATGCTACAATCCTGGCTCAGGATTTGGATACTATTGAGGAAATTAGGGATCTGGCTAGGATAAGGATGGCAAGCTAACAACAAAAATGTTAGGATAAGGAAGTTCCAAGTCGGAGATATGGTGTTGAGAAAAGTATTCCAAAACACTATCAATCCTGCTGACGGGAAGTTAGCACCAAAGTGCGAAGGTCCTTACTTGATTGAAGCTGAAGCAGGAAAGGGGGCATACAGATTGCTAACCATGGAAGGAAATTTGTTACCAAGAGCCTGGAATGCTGTTCACTTAAAAAAGTACTTTATGTGAACATGATCCTTCAAGCATGTGATCCTTACATTGAAGTATCCTCGAAGGATCCCGGTGATGTCAGTGATCCTTACTCTGGTAATGTCCTTATCTTAAAACTATTACATTTCCTTACTTTTTACCAAAGGATAAGGATCCTGTATCCTTCATCCTCTTCTCACGAACCATTTGAGTTATGATAGTTCAGGTATCTACAGCATATCGTCAAAGATCTTCAAAAGCAACGCAGATCCTTGGGTTCAACCCCAGTTATCCTTTGGATTATCCCCAGTTTCCGCCAGCAGTGCACGATGATCCTGATATAGTTCACGTCTTTGGGACCAGTACCCACTTCCGGGGCTGACAACCTCATCGTACTGGCTATACCTAGGATCCTACGTATAATGGTAGACGTACCATACATCCGTTCCTAAGGTTTCTAACGTTTTCACGTTAGCTAAGGTTTTGACATTTTCATGTCACTAAGTTTGGATAGTCGCCAGTAAGGGCCATACTCCAGTTTACATACGATCCTTTGGGCTTGTCCCCAGTGATCCTTGGGCTTGTCCCCAGTTATCCTTTGGGCTTGTCCCCAGTTATCCTTTGGGCATGTCCCCAGTAATCCTTTGGGCTTGTCCCCAGTTATCCTTTGGGCACGTCCCCAGCTATTAACTTATCTTTTACATTGGCTTAGTCCCAAGTTATGTTCCATTTTTCAGGTTCTCGAAGTTAAACAAATAAGGATCCTTAATCCTTATTATCCGTTAAAATTTCACTTATGGTTATCTTGATTAAAGGTTAGGATCCTAACTTGGATCCTCAGGTATGATCCTTGACTATTTTGATTATACTAAACAACCCTTACACTTTGACAACTAAACCTATGATCCTTGAAATTGATTGCTTCAAAAATTTTCAGTGTCAGGATATTTGATCTAGGATCATATCCTAAATTTATTAAACATGGTTTGCTCAACTCTTGTTACTCTAACAAATATGTTTCTAAAACAAACTGGAAAATAAGAAGATAAATAAAGGATAACAACACGAGATAAGCCAGAAAGATTAAAGTTATATTATTAACAGAAGGATCTTAAACCCTTTCAAAAAAGTTGTCAAAATTGCCAACCCACATTTCTACCAGCAAAACGTGGCCCGTCCACATGGGTTGGCAAAGGGTGTCCATTGTCTACGCGGTCTTAGCAGGTGCAGGAAATTAAAGGCGGCAGGATCACAAAGGCTTCATCCCCCAAACAGAGGATCCCTCCACCATTTGCGATCCTACCTATTGTTCAAAGGATCCAGGATCCTTAACCCTAAAAACTATTGTTCAAAGTACAGACCATCATTGTTTCAAATCATCACAACCACAAACAAACCACTACTAAACTTAAAAAATTGGGCTCCGGCCTAGTCTCGAAATATCCATCATCGCCCAATCCAGCAGCTCACACCTTTGCTGCTCCATCACCACCAGCTTCTCCACCCTGATCCTTGTCAGCATCACCGCCCTCCAGCATTGGGATCTCCTCAGCTTCGTCCTCATCCTCCAGCTCTGCCAATCTCGCCTTCCAACCCTCCACGTCCCATGAGCTTTTGTCAAAGGCAGGATCCTGAGCCTCCGCAGCCATCCGTAGTTGTATCTTGTACATAGCAATTGCGGCAGAGACCTTGGCGTCCTGGGTGATCTCCTGCTTCTCGCCATCCATGTTGATCAGCATTTGAGCAGCCTCATCCTTAGTAGCCCGGAGTTCCTTCTCAAGATCCGCTATCTTGAGATCCTTTAACACGCCCATTTGTTGGAGGTCGGCGATTTGGCTTTCCTGATCCTCGACATGGCCAAGGTAGGTCTCAATCTCAGCAAGTTTCTGCAGAAGAGAAAAAAGGTAAGTTCAGGACCAGGTGATCCTCAAAGAAGCAGGATATACAGGCAAAATACACAAGCAGGATATTCAAGAAGGATAACCAACAGGGGCAATGATCCTTACCTCATTGACATAGTCAAGGAACTGCTGGCGGAGCAGGGGAAATCCTTGGAGATCCTCAGAAGTCTTTCTCTTCTTCCCCTTACCCCTAACAGGTGCTTTAGGGGCCGAAGCAGAGGGACTGGCAACAGAAGTCTTATTTCTTGAAGACTTGACATTGGCAAGTTCATCAATCCCGAACTTGGAGGCAGACTTAGCAGACTTAGCAGATTTCCCAACGCCTACACCATCAAAACAAGATAAGTTCCCTTACTAACTAAACAGTCTTACATATGACTTACTTTTTAAATAAGGATACTTACTTGACATAGTGGCAGATGCGGAGGATACTTCTTGTGAATCTTGGACGATGACTTGAAAACTTCTGGTCTCAGGATCAAGCTTCTTGAAAGCTAGAACCCTCTCTCTTGCAGCAGGGGTTAACTTGAGATGAGCAATGGAGATAGCTGCACAAAGGACAAAAAAGACATTAGTGATCCTCATCATAAGAGACAAGTCTGATGGTGATCCTTCCAGGATCCTCTATCCTACCATGAGTAGCCCACTCCTTGGGCAGATCCTCCCCGTTAGGGATGGTATCTCTCCTAACAAAGAAGAATCGTCGCTTCCAGTTGGTATCATTTTTTGTGACCTTAAAAACAGGGTGATCCTCTCCAGCTTTCCGTTTCAGCAAATATCGATAGGAACCAAACGTGGTAAGATCATAAAGATCAGCCAACTCTGCCATCCCTAAGTCAATCCCCTCCTGCTGGATGATCCTCTCGAAGGTATACAGAGCCCTCCAGATCATCGGCATGGCTTGGATATAAGATATGCCGGTCAAGGAAAAGAAGGATTGGGTGAAGGCTGGAAAAGGATACGAATATCCTATGGTAAACGGAGTTGCAGGAAAGGCCACCCAAGTGTCGGAAACAAAATCGCTTAAAGCGGTGGAAGTGAATGACTTGAAGATAGCATCCGCCGGAAAACAATGACGGATCCTATCAACATGAGCGTCGGTGAAGCAGCATCTCTCCGTAGGAGAGTCTTTAATGATCCCTTGGCTTTTTAGGGGACTGCTCTTCTTGTGATCCTTGTGAGGAGAATTTCGGAGCAACATACTTACAGCAGAATGAAAACAGAGGAGCAGAAAAACAGAGCAAGAGAAGGAAGAAAGAAAAGAAGAGAATACCTGATCGATCTCCGGTTGAGATTATAAAGGGAGTATATCTTGAATTTAAATGCAGATTGATCCTTACCCTATCTCCTATTTATAATCATGATTTGCAGGGATGTCACCTCAGTGACGTAAGGATTGCAACGGCTAGTTCGAGATTAACGGCTAGTTATCCGAGTTGTTCGTTGCAGATAAGATCAAAGCAAAATATAACTCATTTATTTACAAAATCACTCCTTATATTTTGGGGGCAATTGTTGGGGCTGGATTTTTACAATACATGATCCTCACGTGTGATCCTAACCAGTGATCCTTGTTTCTTTGGCAGATAGTGATCCTCAGCAGAGTTCCAGGATCAGGATCACGGACCATCATAGGATCCTCATGCTAACAGTTGCTTTCGTTGAATTTAATGTTGTTTTGCAGGACATCTAGCAGGATCCGCTCTTAAGCATCACAATCAAAGGACGCGTCTTTACAACTATAGCATGTGCTTAATCGGAGATGGACGTTGTGAAGGATATGGAAACTTGGCGTGATTTAAGGGCGATAATTTAGGCTAGATTTGCTTTTATTTCTAAAGGGGTAATGAGCTGATTATTAGTCTTTTTACCTAAAATAGGTCACCTACACTTGTATATATAACACTCTTCCCCACTCGGAAGAACAGACAACACAATTCTCACACGCTTAGACACACATTACGATAGTGATCCTTGTACCCAGCTCATTATCATCCGAAGTTGTAACCATATTTTGATATATTGAAGTTTGGTGATCGGTAGTTGCCATCACCCGAGGTTTTTTATGCCGGAGATCATACATTGATCAAGGGCTTTTTCCTCGTATAAATCATTGTGTCTTTGCATATTTCACACTGAAGTGATCCTTTACTTTTTCTATAAACCAAGCATCATACCCCATTTACATAAAGTTTGGTTGCATTATCCTTGTGTGATTTTTGACCAAAATAATAGTTTAGTCATCACTCTCTTTATCTCTAACCATTTTGTCCGCAGGATCCTTATTGACGGAGGAAGCTCAGTAAATATTATCCAACTTGATGTCCGGAAGAAGATGGGTATCCCTGAACCAGATATCACTCCAAGATCCTCCGTGCTTGTGGGATTTAGTGGCGAAACTAAGAAAACTTTGGGGGACATCAAACTCCCAATCTATGTGGAAGGATTACATAATTATCAAAAATTTTGTGTTATTGACTGTTTGTCTTGTTGTAATGTTATCCTTGGCAGGCCCTGGATACATGATATGAAAGCAGTCCCATCCACCTACCATCAATGTGTGAAGCTCCCTAGCCCATGGGGAATAATCAAGATCGACAGTGATCAGCAGGAGGCTAAGGATTGTTATACCTCATCAATGAAACCAGCCTCGAAGCCAAGGGAGCAATAGCAATTACAGTATCCTCCAAGGAATGTCTTGGAGGCGAGAGAATAGGATGTGGACGAAATCCTTTTGGATCCTAATGATCCTGAATCAAAAATCTATATCAGATCAGGGATCCTTGGCAAGATGAAAGAAGACATAATATCCTTCCTCAAAAGAAGAAAATCTACCTTTGCATGGAAACACGAGGATATGACAGGTATATCTAAGGATATTATCACTCATAAACTTGGCATTGACAGGTCAATCAAACCAATCCATCAAAAAAGGAGGAAGTTTGCACCGGAAAGAAATGCCATTATCCAGGAAGAAGTAGAAAGATTACTTCGAGCAGGTATGATCAGAGAGGTAAAATATCCATAATGGCTAGCCAATGTGGTTGTTGTTCAAAAGAAAAACGGAAAGTGGAGGGTATGTATCGATTTCACTGACTTGAATAAGGCATGTCCCAAGGATCCTTTCCCATTACCCCACATTGACTCCATGGTGGATGCAACAGCGGGGCATGAACTGTTAACCTTTATGGATGCATCATCTGGATTCCAACAAATTCAGATGGAGCCATCTGACCAAGAGGATACAGCTTTTATGACCCCAACCGATTTATATTGTTATATTGCCAGGCCTTTTGGATTAAGAAATGCAGGTGCAACATATCAAAGGCTGGTGAATATGATGTTCAAAGATCAAATTGGACAAACTATGGAAGTATACATAGACGATATGGTTGTAAAATCAAAGAAAGCTGAGGATCACCTAAGGGACTTGGAGGAAGCATTTGATATCCTTGATAATTATAACATGAAGCTTAATCCTTCAAAATGTCACTTCGGTGTTAAAGCAGGCAAATTCTTAGGATATATGGTAACCCAGAGGGGCATTGAAGCAAGTCCGGAACAAATCAAAGCTTTGATAAATATCAAATCCCCTGCCAACGCTAAGGATGTGCAAAGGCTAACAGGCAGGATAGCAGCTCTAAACAGATTTATATCCAAATCCTCAGAAAGGTGTAAAGAATTCTATGATATCCTAAGAAAGAACAAGAAATTTGAGTGGACTGAAAAGCATGAGAATGCTTTACAAGCCCTCAAAGAATACATGTCCTCAGCTCCAGCATTGATGAAACCAGAAAAAAGGAGATATGTTATCCTTATACCTTACGGTATCCTCAAAAGCAGTAAGTGCAGTCCTTGTTAAGGATCATGAAGGTACACAATATCCTGTCTATTATGTAAGTAAGAGTTTACTTGATGCTGAATCCAGGTATTCACACCTTGAAAAACTCATCCTTGCATTAATTATGGCATCTACTAAACTAAGACATTATTTTGAAACTCATGTTATCGTTGTTAGAACTAATTTTCCAATTAAGAATGTCCTCAGGAAACCAGAAATGTCTGGAAGAATGGCTAAGTGGGCAGTAAAGCTTAGTGCCCATGATATAAGATATGAGCCCAGAACAGCCATCAAATCTCAAGCATTAGCAGACTTTGTGGCTGATTTCAGTAGTGATCTACAAAAGGAAGCCGAATTGGAGGTCCAACAGCTGGATGAGACCAAGGATCCTTGGATACTACATACTGATGGATCCTCAAATGTCAAAGGCACTGGGCTTGGTATACTACTAAAATCGCCACAGGGGGACATAATACCCCATTCCATAGCTTGTGAGTTCCAAGCCACTAATAATGAGGCTGAATATGAAGCCTTAATCGCTGGCTTACAAATGGCTAAGCATATGGGGATCAGGTATCTTGAGGTATACGTGGATTCATTGTTAATCACTAATCACTTTAATGGATCCTATGCTGTGAAAGGTGAAAAACTAACCAAGTATTTAGAGATAGTCAAAGAATTGGCACTCTCCTTTGTTTCTTTCAGTTTGACACAGGTACCAAGGGAGGAAAATACAGAAGCTGATGCATTGGCCAATCTAGGATCATCTTTGAAGATCCCAGAGGATATAAGTATCCCCATCATCCATATCCTGGCTCCTGCTATTGAAAATCAGGTGGCCATGGAAATAGAAGAGGATACTGCAATGATCCCTAGAGAGGAAACTCAATCTTATTCAGGATCATGGATCTCACCAATCATGAGATACTTACAACACGGGGAGATTCCTATGGGAGAAAATCCTAGGGCTTTCAGGATTAAGGTATCTCAATTCACAATCCTAAATAATGTGCTATATAAGCGATCTCTTGCAGGACCATATTTAAGATGTATCGAGGATCCTGAAGTTCAAGAAGTGTTAAAAGACTTCCATGAAGGAGATTGTGGAAACCACACTGGGGGCAGGGCATTGTTCTCAAGGATCTTAAGGACAGGATACTACTGGCCAACTATGAAAAGGGATGCTGTGGAGTATGCTAAGAAGTGTGATCCTTGTCAAAGACACAGCAATATCCTTCATCAGCCGGCTGAATTTCTACATCCTATACCATCCTCTTGGCCATTCATGAGATGGGGGATGGATATAGTTGGCAAGCTCCCTAAGGCACCTGGTGGAAAAGTATTCATGCTTGCTATGACTGACTACTTCTCCAAATGGATAGAGGCTGAAGCTTTTGCCCAAGTCAGAGAGAAAGAAGTTATATCCTTTATTAAGAGAAACATTATAACTAGATTTGGCATTCCTTCTGAAATTGTATGTGATAATGGTTCCCAATTTATTGGAAGCAGGACTACTAACTTTTGTAACAGTTGGGGAATTAAGATGATAACATCAACACCAGTCCATCCACAAGCTAATGGTCAGGCAGAATCATCTAAGAAGATCATCATCAACAATCTGAAGAAGAAACTTGGATCCAAGAAGGGAAAATGGGCAGAGGAATTGCCTTATGTGCTCTGGGCTGATAGGACAACCCCCCAAGAATGCTACTGGTCAAACACCCTTCTCTTTGGTGTTTGGGGCAGAAGCAGTGATCCCAACAGAAATGGTGGTTCCAACTGCTAGAACAAGTACTCGTGATCCTGAAGAGAATGCTGCAAACTTAGCTCAGGACTTGGATACTATTGAGGAAATCAGGGATTTGGCTAGGATAAGGATGGCAAGCTACCAACAAAGAATGGCTGGTACTTACAACAAAAATGTCAGGATAAGGAAATTTCAAGTTGGGGATATGGTCTTAAGGAAAGCATTCTAGAATACCATCAATCCTGCTGATGGGAAATTAGCACCAAAGTGGGAAGGCCCTTACTTGATTGAAGCTGAAGCAGGAAAGGGGGCATATAGATTGCTAACCATGGAAGGAAACTTGTTACCAAGAGCCTGGAATGCTGTTCACTTAAAGAAATATTTCATGTGAACAGGATCCTCCTGGCACATATGATCCTTACATTGAGAGCATCCTCAAAGGATCCCGATGATGTCAATGATCCTTACTCTGGTAATATCCTAATCCTAAACTATTCCATTTTCTTATTTTTACCTAAGGATAAGGATCATGTATCCTTCATCCTCTTCTCACGAGAATTTGAGTTCTGATAGTCCAGGTATCCTCAGCATATTATTGATAGTCTTCAAAAGCATCTCAGATCCTTGGGTTCAACCCCAGTTATCCTTGGGCTTGTCCCCAGTTTCCGCCTGTAGCGCACGATGATCCTGGTATAGTTCATGTCTTTGGGACCAGTACCCACTCCAGGGGCTGATAACCTCATCGTACTGGCTATGCCTAGGATCCTACGTATAATGGTAGACGTACCATACATCCGTTCCTAAGGTTTCTAACGTTTTCACGTTAGCTAAGGTTTTGGCATTTTCATGTCACTAAGTATGGATAGTCGCCAGTAAGGGCCATACTCCAGTTTACTTACGATCCTTGGGTTCAAACCCAGTTATCCTCGGGCTTGTCCCCAGTTATCCTTGGGCTTGTCCCCAGTTATCCTTGGGCTTGTCCCCAGTTATCCTTGGGCTTGTCCCCAGTTATCCTTTGGGCTTGTCCCCAGTTACTAACTTATCTTTTATATTGGCTTAGTCCCAAGTTATATTCCATTTTTTCAGGTTTTCGAAGTTAAATAATTAAGGATCCTTAATCCTTATTATCCATTAAAGTTTTACTTATGGTTATCCTGATTAAAGGTTAGGATCCTAACTTGGATCCTCAGGTATGATCCTTAACTATTTTTAATTTCATTCATTATTCAGTTGAATAACCCTTAGACCTTGACAACTATGATCCTTGAAATAAACTACCTTGAAAATTTTCGATTATAGGATATTTGATCCAGGATCATATCCTAAATTTCTTAAACATAATTTGCTCAACTTTTCTCACTCAAACAAACATGTATCAAAACAATTGGAAATAAAAGGATAATAACACAAGATAAGCGTCAAAAGTTTAAGATTTTATTTATTAACAAAGGGATTAACCCTTCAAAGGTTGTCAAAATTACCTACCCCAAGCATCTACCAGCAATACGTGGCCCGTCCGCTGGGGTAGGTAAAGGGTGTCCATGATAATAGGTTCAAAAGTAATGCAGGTGTTTTGGTCAAAAATCTCACAAGGATAATGCAACCAAACTCTAAGTAAACGGGAAATGATGCTTGGTTTGTTGAAAAAGTAAAGGATCACTTTGGTAAGAAATATGCAAGTGACACAAGGATTTATACGAGGAAAAAGCCCTTGATCAATGAATGATCTCCGGCATAAAAAACCTCGGGTGATGGCAACTACCGATCACCAAACTTCAATATAACAAAAATTGGTTACAACTTCGGATGATAATGAGCTGAGTACAAGGATCACTATAGTATCGAGTGTCTAAGCGTGTGAGAAATGTGTTGTGTGTCTTCCGAATGGGGAAGAGTGTTATATATACAAGTGTGAGTGACCTATTTTAGGTAAATAGACTAACAATCAGCACATTACCCCTTTAGAAATAAAAGTAAATCTAGCCTAAATTATCGCCCTTAAATCATGCCGAGTTTCCATATCCTCTACAACGTTCATCTCTGATTAAGCGTATGCCAAAGTTGTAAAGACGCGTCCCTTGTTTGCGATGCTAAGAGCGGATCCTACTAGACATTCCTGCAAGATAACATTAAATTCAATGAAAACAACTGTTAGCATGAGGATCCCTATGATGGTCCGTGATCCTGATCCTGGAACTCTGCTGAGGATCACTATCTGCCAAAGAAACAAAGATCACTGGTTAGGATCGCATGTAAGGATCATGTGTTATAAAAATCCAGCCCTAACAATTGCCCCCAAAATATGAGTGATATTGTAAATAAATGAGTTATATTTTGCTTGATCTTATCTGCAACGAGCTAATCGGATAACTAGCCGTTAAAGTCGAACTAGCCGTTGCAATTCTTACGTCACAGAAGTGACAGCCCTGCAGATCATCATTATAAATAGGAGATAGAGATAGGATCAATTTGCATTTAAATTCAAGAGAAACTCCCTTTATAATCTCGTCCGAAGATTGATCAGGTATTCTCCTCTTTTCTTCCTTCTCTTACTCTGTTTCTCTGTCTCTTTCCATTCTTCTGCAAATATGTTGCTCCGGAATTCCCCTCATAAGGATCCTGAGAAGAACAGTCCCTTGAAAGGTCAAGGGATCATCAAAGACTCTCCCACCGAGAGGTGCTGTTTCACTGATCCTCAGGTTGATAGAATCCGTCACTGTTTTCCGGCGAACACCATCTTCAAGTCCTTCACTCCCATTGCTTTGAGTGACTCTATCTCTGATACTTGGGTGGCCTTTCCTGTTACTCCGTTCTTGATAGGATATTCATATCCTTTCCCACAGTTCACTCAATCCTTCTTCTCTCTTACCGGCATCTGCTATATCCAGGCTATGCCCATGATCTGGAGGGTATTGTATACCCTTGAGAGGATCATTGAACAAGAAGGGATTGACCTTGGTATGGCGGAGCTGGCTGAGATGTACGATCTTACCACTTTCGGACCCCATCGTTATCTATTTAAGCGAAAAGCTGGAGAGGATCATCCTGTCTTCAAGGTCACCAAGAACGACACGAATTGGAAGCGACGGTTCTTCTTTGTTAGGAGGGATACCATCCCTGATGGGAAGGATCTGCCCAAAGAGTGGGCTACTCATGGTAGGATAGAGGATCCTGGAAGGATCACCATAAGATTTGTTCCTTAGGATGAGGATCACTAATATTTTCTTTTGCTTTTTGTTTATTGTGCAGCTATTTCCATCTCTCGTCTGAAGTTGACACCTGCTGCAAAAGAGAGACTTTTAGCCTTCAAGAAGCTTGATCCGGAGATGAGAACTTTCCAGGTTGCTACTCAAGATTCCCAAGAAGTATCCTCTGCCTCTGTCACGATGTCAAGTAAGTATCCTGATTAAAAAATAGTTTCATGTAGGATTTTTTAAATTAGTTAGAATACTTATCTGATTTTGGTTGTGTAGGTGCTGGAAAATCTGCTAAATCTGCCTCCAAGTTTGGCATCGATGATCTTGCTAATGTCAAATCTGCGAGGAAGAAGACCCCTGCTGCCAGTCCAACCGCTTCAGCCCCTAAAGCACCTATTAGGGGTAAAGGAAAGAAGAGGAAGGCCTCTGAGGATCTTCAAGGATTTCCCCTACTCCGCCAACAGTTTCTTGATTACGTTAACGAAGTAAGGATCACTGCTCCTGCTTGTATATCCTGCTTGTATATCCTGCTTGTATATCCTGCTTGTTTGAGGATCACCTGGTCCTGAACTTACCCTTTTCCCTTTCTGCAGAAACTCGCTGAAATAGAAACATATATTGGCCACGTTGAGGATCAAGACCGCCAAATTGCCGACCTCCAACAGATGGGTGTGCTGAAGGATCTCAAGATTGCTGATCTTGAGAAGGAGCTCCGGGCCACCAAGGATAAAGCTGCCAGGATGCTGATCAATTTTGATTATGAGAAGCATGACATTACCCAGGATGCCAAGGTCTCGGCTGCGATAACCATGTATAAGATCCAGCTGCAGATGGCTGCGGAGGCTCAGGATCCTTCCTTCGACAAAGGCACCTGGGACGTGGAAGGCTGGAAGGCAAGGCTGGCAGAGTTGGAGGATGATGAGGAGGCTGAGGAGATCCCAATGCTTGAAGGCGGTGATGTTGGCAAGGATCAGGGGGAAGCAAGTGGAGCTGGTGGTGATGGTGCAGCGAAGGTTTGAGCTACAGGATTGGGCAATGATGGAAATTTCTAGACATAGCCGGAGCCCAATTTTTTTTTAAAATTTGGTAGTGGTTTTTTGTGGTTGTGATGTTTTGAAACAATGATGGTTTGTAACTTTGAACAATAGTTTTAGGATTAAGGATCCAGGATCCTTCAGACAATAGGTAGGATTGCAAACGGTGGAGGGATCCTCTGTTTGGGGAATGAAGCCTTTGTGATCCTGCCGCTTTTACTTTCCTGCACCTGCTATGACCGCATAAACAATGGACACCCTTTGCCAACCCATGTGGACGGGCCACGTGTTGCTGGTAGAAACGTGGGTTGGCAATTTTGACAATTTTTGAAAGGGCTTTGTTAATAAAATAACTCTAATCTTTCTGGCTTATCTTGTTTTGTTATCCTTTATTTATCCTCTTATTTTCCAATTGTTTTAGAAACATATTTGTTAGAGTAACAAAAGTTGAGCAAATCATGTTTAAGAAATTTAGGATATGATCCTGGATCAAATATCCTGTAATCGAAAAATTTTCAAAAATAGTTTATGATCGAGGATCATAGGTTTAGTTGTCAAAGTGTAAGGGTTATTCAAATGAATAAGAAATAGTTTAAGGATCATACCTGAGGATCCAAGTTAGGATCCTAACCTTTAATCAGGATAACCATAAGTAAAACTTTAATGGATAATAAGGATTAAGGATCCTTAATTGTTTAACTTCAAAAACCTGAAAAAGTGGAATATAACTTGGGACTAAGCCAATATAAAAGATAAGTTAGTAACTGGGGACAAGCCCAAAGGATAACTGGGGATGATCCCAAAGGATCACTGGGGACAAGCCCAAAGGATAACTGGGGACAAGCCCGAAGGATAACTGGGGACAGCACATAAGGCAATTCCTCTGCCCATTTCCCCTTCTTGGATCCTAATTTCTTCTTCAGGTTGTTGATGATGATCTTGTTGGATGATTCTGCTTGACCATTGGCTTGTGGATGAACTGGTGTTGATGTTATCATCTTAATTCCCCAACTGTCACAAAAGTTAGTGGTTCTGCTCCCAATGAATTGGGAACCATTATCACATACAATTTCAGAGGGAATGCCAAATCTGGTTATAATGTTTCTCTTAATAAAGGATATAACTTCCTTTTCTCTGACTTGAGCAAAAGCTTCAGCTTCTATCCACTTGGAGAAGTAGTCGGTCATGGCAAGCATAAATACTTTTCCACCAGGTGCTTTAGGGAGCTTGCCAACTATATCCATCCCCCATCTCATGAATGGCCAAGAGGATGGTATTGGATGCAAAAATTCAGCTGGCTGATGAAGGATATTGCTGTGTCTTTGACAAGGATCACACTTCTTAGCATATTCTACAGCATCCCTTTTCATAGTTGGCCAGTAGTATCCTGTTCTAAGGATCCTTGAGAACAATGCCCTGCCCCCAGTGTGGTTTCCACAATCTCCTTCATGGAAATCTCTCAACACTTCTTGAATTTCAGGATCCTCGATACATCTTAAATATGGTCCTGCAAGAGATCGCTTATATAATACATTATTTAAGATTGTGAATTGAGATACCTTAATCCTGAAAGTTCTAGGATTTTCTCCCATAGGAATCTCCCCGTGTTGTAAGTATCTCATGATTGGTGAGATCCATGATCCTGAATATGATTGAGTTTCTTCACTAGGGATCATTGCAGTATCCTCTTCTATTTCCATGGCCACCTGATTTTTTCTCCTAGATTCTGCATTGCAAGGATTAGTTCATGATTTTCAACAGAAAAACAATATTCAGAAATCGGAGGATAATCCTCATCATCCTCTTCTTGGTCAACAACATGCACGTTCTGGTTGTCATTCCTATGGTAGGATTTGAATTTATTGCTCTTGAAGGAGGATCCTTGCTTCTCCTGTTTTGAGGATCCTACTTGTCTCTCCTGGATCCTCTTGTCATCCCCTAGCCGGATGAACCTGAGTGCCCGAGTTCTTACTTCATCTAGGTTCCTGTACGGTGTCATAACAAGATCATCATAGAACAATGAATCCTTAAGCAGTCCCATTTTGAAGGCCTCAACAGCCGTGGCCATATCCAAGTTGGGAATGTCCAAGGATTCTTTACTGAATTTAGTTATATAATCCCTTAATGATTCATTATGACTTTGAGTTACCCTGTATAAATCACTAGTTAATCTTTCAAATTTTCTACTACAAGAGAATTGATTATTGAATAAATTAACTAAATTAGCAAATGAAGTGATAGAGTAAGGGGGAAGACTTAGCAGCCATTTAAGAGCTGATCCAGTAAGAGTGGATCCAAATCCTTTACATAGGCATGCTTCTTTTAACTTTTCTGGGATTGGATTGATCTCCATCCTCTCCCTGTATTGTGCTATGTGCTCCTCAGGATCCGCTGTACCATCATACAGCTTCATAGTAGGGATATGGAACCTTTTGGGTACCTCTGCATCACAAATTGGTGGTGCAAAACGAGATACCTTATGGCTTCCATCTGCAATCTCCGGGATAGGCTTGACTACCTGTAGGTCCCCTTGATGTTATGGATCTTCACAGAATCGTCTATCTAACCTAGAGTGCGGAATCCTCTAGATCAGATTGTAGCAGAAAACGTGTAGAACGCAGAAACAGCAATTCAATCAAACCGGGTTTTATTGATTATCTATCAAGATTGATTACAATCAATCAAACCCTAAACACAAACCCTAATTTCGTCCAAGCAAGCTGTCACGAAATTATGTCTCTCTCAAACTCTGTTTTGGCTGATTAACCTAAACCCTAATGTCTAACCTTGTTTATATAACACAAGGTTCACAACTGGGCTAGGTTAAAGACTCCTGGGCTGCGAATTGGACAGGCCCAATTCGCCCCCATCACCCAATTCCTTGGGTTTAGTTAGCCCAAACATAACAACTAACTATTACAAAGCTAAACCCGCTAACTGTTTATCGTTTAACTAATTACAAGATATCCAAAGACCAAATCCAAGCTGTTGTCACAAATATGCACCAACAAACTCCCCCTTGACAATAGCTTCATAAAAACTTTGTCTTGAGTCAAAACTTTGTCTTCGGTCTTCTTGCAATCTTTATGTAGTCTCGCACTGTCTTTGGTCTTTGGATAGCTTCAGCTTCAACAGCTTCCGTCAGCAACAGACTGTCAGCAACAGACTCCCCCTAAGCTGATACATCCAATCACCAAATCTTCAACACGTTAGCGTTTGAGTAAACTCCAGTTCAGCATTTGCACAGCAATCTTCAAACTCTTCAATCTTGTCTGCAATATAGAAAGGAGGTTCTACCATGCAGCCAATCAAACTCTCATCTTCACACCTCACAGCAACTTCTCAGCAACAAACTTCTTCAATCTGTATACTATAAAACAAACATCTCGAGAAACCATAAGAATTTTCCAACATAAGTTAAATAAATTATTATTTTTCAAGAGATTAGTTAAACTGTATCACAGATTAAGCCTTTTCAATTTCAACACCAACACGCAAAACTTTTTGTTCAACACACAAGGACCTGCCTGATTGAAAATTTTGAACTCACTTTCTAACACCGTCTCCCCCTATCAGTAACAATTCCTCCACGAATAACAGTTTTCCGTACGTTAAGAATTTTAAACAAAAAATGACACTATTTTTGGATTTTTATATTTTCTGAAAGCAAGTAAATACAAAAGCAATAAACACTCTATTTTTGTGAGAATCACTGGTAAGAAGATCATATCAGCTCAATCAAACTGTTTCACACTATTAGATAATTCTTTATTTAATTTCTCGTGAAAAACAGTTCAAGACGATTACCAGTATGTTTGTCCACTTAAACAAAATGCATGAACATTTCAAGTACCATTACCATATGATACGTTAAGGTAATTTTATTACACTGAAATATTAGCGTGTCCCACATCAGGATATACCCCCACGATCAAGGTATGCACAAAGATTCATCGTAGTAGGTGAGTATACTGAAGTCATCCTTCAAGATATCCTGACTGTGTCTAGTTCTGCATATAAACTGTTTTATCATGTTTTAATTACTTAACCATGAACACCCAAATAAATACTAATCAAATCCTGGAAATATAAACAGCACACTCTATCATGCAAGTATCTTCCCTACCACATATTTCACAAGTCCAATCCAGAGTTCTGAAATCTTAACTGGGATTAGGTTGAGAAGAGAAAAGAATAGATCTTAGTAGAGATGGTATAATATACAGATCAAATGAGATTTTCTCAGTTTGATATAGGTTTATTGGGTTTCTTTTGGGCACTAGAGGGCCTCTTTCGGGTGTATTAGATCTATAGCGCGACAACGAACAGCTAGGTCAGCATGTATCTGGATGCAGCAGAAGCTGTCGTTGCCTAGCACCTCCAGGTCAGCATATATCTGGATGCAGCAGAGGAGGTACACGACTTTTTTCAGAGAAGATTTCAGAATCAGATCAAAATTGTGTGTATCGGGAAATATACAGACATTCAAATAGAAATGAGCTAATTCCAAGTGACTATCTTTCCTGGGGTCATGTACAATTTTAGTTCTAACAGACATACAGCCAAGATATCCCTAGATAAAACAACAGTATAAAGACCCAAAACTTCAGAGTTTGGCAATCTATCAACGCAAGAATTAAGGTCATTAAACCATACACCACTAATGTGTTCCCCACTCAAATTCAATTCATTTAAGTTTATATCACATTGGTAAGTTGATTATTTCATGCTTTTGCCTACTGGTACATCATATGATGAAGCTGCTATCACACTTAAGCAATTTTAATTTCAAGTTCAGTGTGACAGTCTAACTTGCTGATGTACTATCATTTCTCCTTTTCACACAGTGATATCTCATTTTTGATTTTCTATTTTTTTATGTTTTTGATTTTTCAATTTTTTTGTGTTTTTGATTTTTTAAGAAAAGCAGTAAACTATTTACAAAAAAAATTCTTATGAAAAACCAGTTATTCAGGATTCCTCATCCCGTTGAGTTCGACTAAGTGTTCAAAGCGAGCCCTGTCAAATGCTTTAGTATAAAGATCTGCCAGGTTATCCTCTGTGTCGACTCGATGAAGTTCAATCAGTCGCTTTTCAGCACAATCCCGTATAAAATGATGACGTATGTCAATATGTTTTGTGCGACTATGGTTTACGGGATTATTAGTTATTGAAATAGTGGCATTATTGTCTATCATAATAGGAGTACGAGTGAAATCCAAACCATAATCGCGCATCTGCTGTTGAATCCAGAGAACCTGAGAGCAGCAGCTTCCAGCAGCAATATATTCAGCTTCACACGTAGAGGTAGACACACAGGATTGCTTCTTGCATTGCCAAGACACGATCCTGCCTCCTAAGAACTGACAACCACCTGTTGTAGACTTTCTGTTCGACTTGCATCCTCCAAAGTCTGAGTCAGTGTAAGCAACAAACGTCAGATCACTATCAGCTGGATACCACAACCCAAGTTTAGGTTTCCCCTTCAAGTAACGAATAATTCGCTTCACTGCTTTCATGTGTGACTCTTTAGGATTCGCCTGATATCTGGCACACAAGCATACGGCAAACATGATGTCAGGTCTTGAAGCAGTCAAGTACATTAGAGAACCAATCATTGCCCTGTATTGAGTAGGATCAACATCTTCAGTACTTTCATGATCTGGGCCAAGATTGTGATTTTCACATATGGGTGTGTTGGAAGTAGTGCAATCATTCATTTTGAACCGACTCAAAATGTCATACACATACTTTGTTTGATGAATAAACATCCCATCCGCCTTCTGTTCAACTTGTAATCCCAGAAAGTAGGACAGCTCACCCATAGCACTCATTTCGAACTTGCTCTTCATCACCTGCTCGAACTCTTTACACATGCTTTCATCAGATGACCCAAAGATGATGTCATCCACGTACACCTGTACCAGCAGAAAATCTTCCTTTTTCCTCTTGATGAACAGTGTACTGTCAATCTGACCTCTTTCAAAACCATTCTTTATCAGATGTGTAGACAGTGTCTCGTACCACGCCCTAGGAGCTTGATGTAACCCATACAAAGCCTTATCAAGTTTGTACACTCGATCTGGATAATCTGGATCAACGAACCCATCTGGTTGTGAGACATACACCACTTCTTGGACTTTCCCGTAAAGAAACGCACTCTTCACGTCTAGTTGGTAAACTTTGAAGCCCTTGAATGAAGCAAAAGCCAGAAACAAACGAATTGCCTCCAACCTTGCCACTGGTGCAAACACCTCATTGTAATCAATCCCTTCTTGCTGATTGAAACCTTTGACCACCAATCGAGCCTTGTTTCGCGTGACTATACCTCTTTCATCCTTCTTGCACCTAAACACCCATTTAGTGCCAATCTCTCTTTCACCTTTAGGAAGATCAACCAACTCCCAAACCTTCAACTTAGCAAACTGGGCCAATTCCTCTTGCATAGCTTCAACCCATGAATTGTCTTTAAGAGCCATATGAATGTTCTTCGGCTCCTCTTGGGAAATAAAGCAACTATACAAGCATTCGTTCACAATCCCAGTCTTCTCAATCGACACAAATAAACCAGTATTCGCTGCTATGCTTCTTCTTGTCTGAACACCTGCAGCAGGATCTCCCAGTATCATGTCAACTGGATGATCTCTATTTGCTCGTGTAGTAGCAACAGCATCAACTTCTAAATTGTCACCAAGGTTTGAGCCAACCTCCCCCTGAATATGCTGATCCGCAAACGGATTAATGAAATCCTCCCCCTGATTGGGTTCCGGTTCATCGTCACTTGAATCAGTATCAGCAGCATCTTGGGAAGGTCCCGGAGCATCTGTTGTATCAACATTCGATCTAGGCATGAACTCGCCTTCATCATCACCAATCACCGTTTGAATCAGCTGAGACTCATCTGCATTGGAAAACTCAGGAATATTAAATGATTTAAAAACACTTTCATAATCATATAATATAGCTGGTCCACTCGTTGACTGTTGAGGTTTGTATGAAGTGATTTCAACATTAAACACAACCTCAATTTTACCAGTTTTTAGATTAAAAACCCTTTTATTCGGTGCGCCAGGTACGTAACCTAGAAAGTAGCCCTCGTCAGCCACCTCACCGAATTTTTGTTTATCTTTATTTCGCACAATGGTGCAGGGTAATCCAAATGGTTCAAAGCCTTCTAAGTTTGGTTTCTTGTTAAACATTAATTCATGACAAGTCTTGTTAAAACGTTTAACAGTCAACACTTTGTTTAGGACGTAGCAAGCTGTATTCACAGCTTCCCCCCAGAAAAGAACTGGTAGCTTAGAATCTGAAAGCATCGTCCTAGCGGCTTCAATCAACGTCCTGTTTTTCCTCTCAGCAACTCCATTCTGTTGAGGCGTATAAGGAGCAGAATATTGATGTTCAATTCCCTTGCGAAGACAATAGAGATCCAGAATACGATTCTTGAACTCCGTGCCATTATCACTCCTTATCCTCTTGATCTTTGCATCATGGACGTTTTCCAATTTTGTAAAAAGATCTATCAGCATCTCTGCTGTCTCATCTTTTGTACCTAAAAAGAAAACCCATGAATAACGTGAGTAATCATCAGTGACAACTAAACAATAGTACTTTCCACCTATGCTCCTCACGTTCACTGGACCGAACAAATCCATGTGAAGTAATTCGTAAGGGGCATCTATGGAATTTACTGTTTTTGATTTGTGAGGTTTCTTGTGTTGTTTTCCCTTTTGACATGGAAGACATTTGTCTTCCACTTGAAACCTCCGCAATGGAACCCCTCTCACTAGCTCATTTTTAACAAGATAGTTCATTTTGCGATAGTGAATATGGGCCATGCGTCTGTGCCACAACATCGATTCAGCTTCAGATGCTTTTGATAGTAAACACGCCACCACTGCAGTTGGATCCTTAGCACCCATGTCCATGACATAAGTGTCATTTCTCCTTGGCGCTCGCATGACTATCCAATCGTCCGGTATCTTCAAACCTGGTTTCAACACTAATGCTTCATTCTTGGTAAAATGGACCGAGTGACCCTTGTCGCAGACTTGTGACACGCTCATAAGATTGTGTTTAAGCTGCTCAACATAGTTCACTTTGTCCAGTGTGATCTTCCCATTGGTCACCTTTCCTCGGCCTGTAATTCTACCACCTTTTGCACCCGCAAAATTCACTTGTCCTCCATCATATTCTTCAAATTCAGTCAACAACCTCGCATCCCCCGTCATGTGCCTGGAGCAGCCACTATCAACATACCACAAGTTGATAATCCTCCTTAGCAGCTCCTGCACACACCAACCTTAATGGTCTTGGGTCGTCCAAATTCACCAACCACCGGAACGTCCATCCAATATCCATTACTCTTAACTGGAGTCTTGGATCTTAGACCTGTTGGAAATTTATTTTGACTTCCACTAGGTCTTTGGTCCTGAGGGTTCCTATGTGTGTTTGGACTATTTGACCTTTGAAAATTTGGATTTTGATTCCAAGAAGCATTATAGTTATAATTTCTAAAGCCATTGTTATAAAAATTTCGACTACCATTATTTTGGTATCGATTTTGATATTGACCTTGACTTCTGAAATTATTTGTATTTTGATTGTTCATTCTTGGTGAACTGCTTCTAGGTCTCTCAAATCTGCCTGGTGGAGATCTAGGCTGAAATCTAGGTTGATTTCTTTGAAAACGAGGAACTTGTGGAGTTCCTTTTTCAGCCTTATCCTCACCAACAGCAACTGGCTCTGGTTGCTTAGGAGCAGATTTCTTAGGAGAGTTGGACTCTCTCTCCTGCTTATCACCATTTTTCTCTGGTGACTTCTCTCTCTTCCTCTCATTCACCTGTGCTTCATTCGTTTTGTTAGGACAGCAGCTAGCTACATGTCCTTTGGTATGACATTTGAAGCACGACATCCTTTTCGAAGACTTCTTATCTGAAGCCTTTGAACTAGATTCAGGCTTTGATGATGATGGCACAGAAGGATTTGGTTCAGTTCGCTTAATTTCAGAAGTTTCTTTGTTTTTATTTTTAGCAAACTCTATGTTCGATTCATTTTCAATAACAGCTGTTTCGTTTTTCATGTCACTTCCTTGAACAAAACTAATCTTTTTAACAGAAGTTGAGTTTTTATTCCTAGGTTGTGAGGTTTTCGTTTTCAAAACAGGTTTGCTGTTATTATCCTTCTTGGCCTCATCTCTCTCAGACTCCTCTCCTCGACCTGCTGTGGAACTACTCGGTGCTGTTGACATGAATTTGGTTAGCTCATCTTCATCAGGTAGGAATGAATAATCATGACTAAGAGGAGGTGGGACTTCATTATAGCCTTGGAATCCCACACTAGTCTTGTCATTACTCTTCTTTAACCCACCCATCATGTGTTTCATAACAAAAGCAGAATCCCTGAATTGACCCAATTTCTTTTCAAGTTCAACAATTTTGAGTTGAGCATCTGACAACTCTTTGTTTTTATCAGAAATCTCTTTTGTTTTTTCAGCCATCATGTCATGAGCTAAGTCAATGACTTGAAGTTTTTCATTTAATTTGCAGGTTACGGCTTCAAGTTCACTTTCATAACCTTTTATTTTCTTCAAGTATGACGTTTCGTTTCTTTTAGCAAAAAAGTTTGATTCTTTAATGTTAGACATTTCGCTTACCAAACTTTTGTTTTGTGCAGACAGTCTGTCAACCTCACCCTGCAGTTCACGACATTTTAAACACACAGAATTAGATTTTACCTCTCCTGTTTGTTTGTCAAGGTTGGCCATGAGAGCAGCAAGCTGAGCTTGCAATTGTTTATACTTGGCATCCTTTTCCTCAGCTTCTTTTTCATATTCAGACTTTTGTTTTTCGTCTTCAGCACCTGTTGTCTGATCAACCTTCTTCTCTTCAGCTCTATTCTCTACCTTCACCTCAGCATCCACCTTTACATCAGCATCCATCTTCACATCAGCATCCTCTTTCACTTCAGCATCATCTACTTTAGCTTCACCATCATCGATTGGAGTAATCTCTGCCATGAATGCTTGAGAGACATCCCCATCATTTTCTAAGTGAATGCTCCAATCATATGAACCCTCTCTTGCAGTAGAGATCAACGCCTTTGAGCTAGAGTTGCTTGATGCATTCCTGTTGTTTGAACTCTGGCTCGAATTATCTTGCTTTTGTTTCTGACATTCCCTAGCAAAGTGCCCATAACTTTGACAATTAAAGCACCTCACTTTGGTTTTGTCGAAACCAACACTCCTTCCAACAAATTTTCTCCCAGTTCTATTCATAAACCTCTTCACACGCCTAGAAATCATGGCCATTTGCCATTGCAAATCCATCTCTTCAAGATCATCAGGGTCAATCTGATCATAGTCTTCATCTAAAGTAGCAGGATCAGAAATCTTTCCCTGAATATAGTTTTCATAGGAGGCAACAAACGAAGCAAGTAGAGCCAGATGCTCTTCAGCAGACTTCACACTCATTGGCATTGACTTAGCAGTAGTACTCTGCTTAGAAGCTGACGATTTCTTAACTCCTGATGATCCTCCTGAAGCAGCAACAAAACACACATCACCATCCTGATTCACCATAACCTGCTCATTCTCACATGATAAAAACGCAGTAGCAGAGTCGCTAGAAGCGTTGTGAGATGAAGAAGATGTAAGCCCATTGTACACTGCCGGATCTTGAACCTGATCATATCCAGTATCTTTCTTCTTCATACTGAGCTCATAAGCTCTCAACTTTCCTACAACCTCTTCAAGCTCTTTAGTTTCATAATCTGCTTCACCCTTGATCATTAAAGTGTAGATATCCCACTTAGTAGGCAAAGCATCTAGCAGCTTGTCATTTTTCTCTACGTCAGAATAGCAATCAATCTCATAGTTGTCCATTTCTGACATCAGATGGTAGTAACGCGTGATGACGTCTTCAAGTGACTCATGCTTCATGTACTTGAAAACAGCAAACTGCTTCTTCAGTAGATCAATCTTGTTCTTCTTGACATCAGCATTACCAGCGTATCTTTTTTCCAAAGCATCCCACATATCCTTTGAGTTAGTGTACTTTTTGAAGGTATGTTTGATGCTATCAGGCAACGACATTTTGATTGCAGCCAAGGCTCTCTTTTCAGCCTCATACATCTTTTTATCATTATCTTGCATGTTCACATATTCTGTTCGACGTGGTCTGCCCTCAAAGTCGTGTGTTGGATTCACGTAACCATCTTCGATGCATATCCACATGCGCGTATCCTGATATTCAATGAAGGACTGAAAACGATCCTTCCATGTCAGATAGTTTTCCACCTTCATCATCTTAGGTGGTTTGTTGGTAGTGCCAACCTCGTGCTCCATTCTCAACAGCTCGTTCAAACTAGACATGTTCGACATTTTAACGTAACAGACTGAGAAAACCGTACGAAAGTTTCCGAAAGCAGTGGTTACTAAGTTACACCGTTAGAATCGTCTCGAAGAGACGAATCCAATGATATATAATGTCAAAGACCGAAATCGGTGCAAAAATCACACGATTTTTTTTTTTGTCCTAAAAATCACACGAGTTCAACGGTGCAAACGGTTCTGTCTAACGAGTTATGAATCAATTTCTATTTGCAAAACACCGAAAAATTTCCGACGCTTGCCAACTGAAATTCCACCACTTAAATTCTTGCTTAATTTCGCTGGATATGCCTAATTTCGCTGGTTATTTCGCTGAGATGTCTTAATTTCGCTGGTTATTATGCTGTCAGGTCAATTTCGCTCAACAGTTCTAATTCGCTCAACAGTTCAAATTCGCTGGTTTATTTCGCTATTACGACGACCAGTAAATTCGCCGAGAATCGTAATAACTTCGCTGTGGAAAGTTATACGATCACCAAAGTCGCCTTTGGATTTAAGTTCGTCGGTAAGTTTGCTGGGTTAAGTTCGCAGATCAGTCAAAATCGCCAGAAAACAGCTAAATTCGCCCAGCAGCTATGGAAAGTCAATCTGTTCGAATTTTTTTTGAAGATTTTTCAGATTTTCCAACACTTATCTGCAAAATCAAAACACCAAATCAGCAACTAAAAATCGAAAATTATGAAGAACTGATTGAATAAACACGAAGAACACGAAGAACAGTCTTCGAATCTTCAAGTCTATCAGCCACAAACTATTCCAGAATCAGCCAAATCTTTCCAGAAAACCTGCAAACCAACAAACAAACAAACCAGAAGATCAAAACAGCCAACAAAAATCAATAATCAGAATCAAAACACACAAAAATTTCGAAAATCTCAAAACCCTAATTATCAGGTTTCAAAAATTTCGAATTTTTACTCCCTGTTTCTGCAACAAACAATTCTGAACCGAGCAATCAAGAGCCTAATGCTCTGATACCAATTGTAGGTCCCCTTGATGTTATGGATCTTCACAGAATCGTCTATCTAACCTAGAGTGCGGAATCCTCTAGATCAGATTGTAGCAGAAAACGTGTAGAACGCAGAAACAGCAATTCAATCAAACCGGGTTTTATTGATTATCTATCAAGATTGATTACAATCAATCAAACCCTAAACACAAACCCTAATTTCGTCCAAGCAAGCTCTCACGAAATTATGTCTCTCTCAAACTCTGTTTTGGCTGATTAACCTAAACCCTAATGTCTAACCTTGTTTATATAACACAAGGTTCACAACTGGGCTAGGTTAAAGACTCCTGGGCTGCGAATTGGACAGGCCCAATTCGCCCCCATCACCCAATTCCTTGGGTTTAGTTAGCCCAAACATAACAACTAACTATTACAAAGCTAAACCCGCTAACTGTTTATCGTTTAACTAATTACAAGATATCCAAAGACCAAATCCAAGCTGTTGTCACAAATATGCACCAACACTACCCCTGGAACACTTGAGATCATATCCTTCAGCTTCTGCAACTCCCTGGCCATAGCATGATTGATACCTGTATCCTGCACGAATCCATGGTTAGTGGTAGGATAATTATTTAAGGTGTTACCTCCCATTGGGTTCAGGTTAGGAATACTGGGTGTGAATCCATATGGCTGGGATTCTGGGATGATGGAGGGACCAGTGGAGGCAATGGTCTGCATTGGAATGAAATCCCCTTGATGGACATCTAGATTTCCTGTTTGCAAACTCTTTAGGGATCCTGGCATCTGGGAGGATCCTGGTATCTGAGACGATCCTGGAACAAAGGAGGATCCTTGAACCTGGGATGATCCTGGAACAAAGGAGGATCCTTGAACCTGGGATGATCCTGGAACAAAGTAGGATCCTTGAAACTGCTGGGCTCCTGGATAGGCTCCTGAATTCACGAAGGATCCCATATGGTGAGGATAGGATCCTACCGGCTGAAAATGTGAGCCCGATGCCTGAGTCATTATTGCCGATCCGAGGTGCAATCCTTTTGATCCTCCCACAATTTGAACGTCTGGGACTCCTGATGGCTGAGAAGTGACCATCGGAGTATCAAAACTTAAGGATTTGGGCATCAGTGGGGAATGATCCTCTGCCGTTTTCTTTTGCCTTTTGAGATCTCCGATTTCTCTGAGGATCCTGTCATTAGTTTCATCCTGCTGCTGCATACGATCCCTCATCTGCAAAATCAAAGTAATATATCACTAGTACTGGGAACAGAAGAAGTTAAAGCAGAAGATGATGGTTTAGAGGAGATAGAAGTTGGTCTCTTCTCAGCATTTTTCTGAGATCCAGCTGGTGGTGGAGGCAAAGGTGGAATGCCAGTAGATGAATTGACTGCCGACATCGCTGTGGAAGTATTCTTCAACGACGAAGCCATGCAACACTCCGGAATGGTCACCAACAGAAAAACTTTTTATGAATGAAGCACCAATTGCCCCACGGTGGGCGCCAAACTGTTTTGGTCAAAAATCTCACAAGGATAATGCAACCAAACTCTAAGTAAACGGGGAATGATGCTTGGTTTGTTGAAAAAGTAAAGGATCAATTTGGTAAGAAATATGCAAGTGACACAAGGATTTATACGAGGAAAAAGCCCTTGATCAATGAATGATCTCCGGCATAAAAAACCTCGGGTGATGGCAACTACCGATCACCAAACTTCAATATAACAAAAATTGGTTACAACTTCGGATGATAATGAGCTGAGTACAAGGATCACTATAGTATCGAGTGTCTAAGCGTGTGAGAAATGTGTTGTGTGTCTTCCGAATGGGGAAGAGTGTTATATATACAAGTGTGAGTGACCTATTTTAGGTAAATAGACTAACAATCAGCTCATTACCCCTTTAGAAATAAAAGTAAATCTAGCCTAAATTATCGCCCTTAAATCATGCCGAGTTTCCATATCCTCTACAACGTTCATCTCTGATTAAGCGTATGCCAAAGTTGTAAAGACGCGTCCCTTGTTTGCGATGCTAAGAGCGGATCCTGCTAGACATTCCTGCAAGATAACATTAAATTCAATGAAAACAACTGTTAGCATGAGGATCCCTATGATGGTCCGTGATCCTGATCCTGGAACTCTGCTGAGGATCACTATCTGCCAAAGAAACAAAGATCACCGGTTAGGATCGCATGTAAGGATCATGTGTTATAAAAACCCAGCCCTAACAGCAGTGATATAAAGGCGGCAGGATCACAATGGCTTCATCCCCCAAACAGAGGATCCCTCCACCATTTGCAATCCTACCTATTGTCAGAAGGATCCTGGATCCTTAATCCTAAAACTATTGTTCAAAGTTACAGACCATCATCGTTAAAAACATCAACAAACACAAAAAAAATTGGGCTCCGGCTATGTCTAGAAGTTTCCTTCATCGCCCAATTCTGCAGCTCAAACCTTCGCTGCACCATCACCACCAGCTCCACTTGCTTCTCCCTGATCCTTGCCAGCATCACCACCTTCAAGCATTGGGATCTCCTCAGCCTCCTCATCATCCTCCAACTCTGCCAACCTCGCCTTCCAGCCCTCCACGTCCCATGTGCTCTTGTCGAAGGAAGGATCCTGAGCCTCCGCAGCCATCTGCAGCTGGATCTTATACATGGCTATCACAGCAGAGACCTTGGCATCCTGGGTAATGTCATGCTTCTCATAATCAAAATTGATCAGCATCCTGGCAGCTTTATCCTTGGTGGCCCGGAGCTCCTTCTCAAGATCAGCAATCTTGAGATCCTTCAGCACACCCATTTGTTGGAGGTCAGCAATTTGGCGATCTTGATCCTCGACGTGGCCAACATAAGTCTCTATTTCAGCAAATTTCTGCAAGGAAAGCAAGGCATAACGTCAGAAACAAGTGATCCTCAAAACTGTCAGGATAACAAACAGGGGCAGTGATCCTTACCTCGTTGAAGTAGTCTAGAAACTGTTGGCGGAGCAGGGACAGGCCTTGTAGATCCTCAGAGGCCTTTCTCTTCTTTCCTTTACCCCTAATAGGTACTTTAGGGGCTGAAGCAGTTGGGCTGGCAGCAGGAGTCTTCTTCCTTGCAGATTTGACATTAGCAAGATCATCAATGCCAAACTTTGAGGCAGACTTAGAAGATTTTCCAGCACCTACACAACCAAAATAAGATAAGTATTCTAATTAAACTTAAAAATTCTACATAGAATTACTTCCTAAATGAGGATACTTACTTGACATTGTGACAGAGGCAGAGGATACTTCTTGGGAATCTTGGGTAGCAACCTGGAAAGTTCTTGTCTCCGGATCAAGCTTCTTGAAGGCCAAAAGTCTCTCTTTTGCAGCAGGTGTCAACTTTAGACGAGAGATGGAGATAGCTGCACAATAAACAAAGAAAATATTAGTGATCCTCACCCTAAGGAACAAATCTTATGGTGATCCTTCCAGGATCCTCTATCCTACCATGAGTAGCCCACTCTTTGGGCAGATCCTTCCCATCAGGGATGGTATCTCTCCTAACAAAAAAGAACCGACGCTTCCAGTTTGTGTCGTTCTTGGTGACCTTGAAGACAGGATGATCCTCTCCAGCTTTTCGCTTAAATAGATAACGATGGGGTCCGAAAGTGGTAAGATCATACATCTCAGCCAGCTCCGCCATACCGAGGTCAATCCCCTCTTGTTCAATGATCCTCTCAAGGGTATACAACACCCTCCAGATCATGGGCATAGCCTGGATATAGCAGATGCCGGTGAGAGAGAAGAAGGATTGAGTAAACTGTGGGAAAGGATATGAATATCCTATCAAGAACGGAGTAACAGGAAAGGCTACCCAAGAATCAGAGATAAAATCACTCAAAGCGGTAGAAGTAAAAGACTTGAAGATGGTGTTCGCCGGAAAACAATGACGGATCTTGTCAACCTGAGGATCGGTAAAGCAGCACCTCTCGGCGGGAGAATCTTTGATGATCCCTTGACCCTTCAAGGGACTGTTCTTCTCAGGATCCTTATGCGGGGAGTTCCGTAGCAACATCTTTGTAGAATAACAAGAAGAGATAGGAAAACAGAGCAAGAGAAGAAAGAAAGAGGAAAAGAGATACCTGATTGATCTTCGGACGAGAATATAAAGGGAGTCTCTCTTGAATTTAAATGCAAATTGATCCTATCTCTAACTCCTATTTATAATGATGATTTGCAGGGCTGTCACTTCTGTGACGTAAGGTTTGCAACGGCTAGTCCGTCTCCAACGGCTAGTTATCCGTTAACTTGTTGCGGATAAGATCAAACAAAATACAACTCGTTTATTTACAATATTACTCCTTATATTTTGGGGGCAATTGTTAGGACTGGATTTTTATGACTTATGATCCTTACATGTGATCCTAACCAGTGATCCTAACCAGTGATCCTTGTTTCTTTGGCAGATAGTGATCCTCAGAAGAGTTCCAGGATCAGGATCACGGAGTATCCTAGGGATCCTCATACTAACGGTTGTTCTCTTTGGATTTAATGTTGTCTTGCAGGAATTTCGAGTAGGATTCGCTCTTCACAACGTAAACAAGGAACCTGTCACGCTACTTTGGCATGTGCATAATCAAAGATGGACGTTGTGGACGATATGGAAACTCAGCATAATTTAAGGGCGGTAATTTAGGCTAGATTTACTTCTATTCCTAAAGGGGTAACGAGCTAATAGTTAGGTTATTTACCTAAAATACGAACATTTACACTTGTATTAGTAGCACTCTTCCACATTCGGAAGACACAACACACTTCCCACACGCTTTGACACACGATACTATAGTGATCCTTGTACTTAGCTCGTTACCATCCGAAGTTGTAACCTTTATTTGTTATATTGAAGTTTGGTGATCGGTAGTTTCCATCACCCGAGGTTTTTTTTGCCGGAGATCATTCATTGATCAATGGCTTTTTCCTCGTATAAATCCTTGTGTCAATTGTGCATTTTACATTTAAGTGATCCTTCACTTTGTTCAACAAACCAAGCATCATTCCCCGTTTTCATAAGAGTTTGGTTGCATTATCCTTGTGTGATTTTTGACCAAAACAATAACCGCATTCAGAGGATTGAACAGGTATTCTCCCCTTCATCTTCTTTCTTGCTTGCTCTGTTTTTCTTCTCGTATCTATTTCGTTCAAAAAAAAAATGTTGCTCCGGAATTCCCCTGCCAAGGATCTTCAGAAGGAAAGCCCCTTCAAGAGTCAAGGGATCATTACAAACTCTGCTAAAGAACGCTGCATCTTCACTGATCCTCAAATTGACAGGATTCGGTGCTGTTTTCCTGCAAATACTGTGTTCAAACCCTATGATCCGTCTGCCCTGAGCGATCACACTTCTGATTCGTGGGTTGCCTTCCCTGTGACACCGTTTGCCATAGGTTATACGTATCCCTTTCCAGCCTTCACCCAAGCCTTCTTCTCCTTGACCGGCATATCTTACATCCAGGCCATGCCGATGATCTGGAGGGTTTTGTTTACCCTTGAGAGGATCATCGAGCAGGAGGGGATTGACTTAGGTATGGCCGAGTTGGGTGAGCTGTACGATCTGACCACCTTTGGTTCCCATCATTATCTGTTCAAACGTAGACCTGGGGAGGAGCATCCGATCTTCAAGGCTACCAAGAATGATACAAACTGGAAGCGACGGTTCTTTTTTGTGAGGAGAGATACCATTCCTGATGGGAAGGATTTACCCAAGAAGTGGGCTACCCATGGTAGGATAGAGGATCCTGGGAAGGATCACCGTAGAACTTATCCTTTAGTATAAGGATCACTGACATTCTTTTGTTTTCTTGTTGTGCAGCTATATCCGTTTCACATCTTAGGTTGACTCCTGCTGCAAAAGAGAGACTCTTGGCCTTCAAGAAGCTTGATCCTGAAAGAAGAACTTTCAAGATTACCACCCAGGATTCTCAGGAAGTATCCTCTGCTTCTGTCACAATGTCAAGTAAGTATCCTTATTTAAAGAGTAATTCTATATGGGAATTCAAATTAAGTTAAAATACTTATCTTGTTTTGGTTGTGTAGGTGCTGGAAAATCCACCAAATCTGCCTCGAAGTTCAGCATCAATGATCTTACTAACGTCAGATCCTCTAAGAAGAAGACTCGTGCTGCTAGCCCAACTGCTTCGGTCCCTAAAGCACCCTCAGAGGAAAGGGAGGCAAGAAGAGAAAGACCTCCGAGGCTGAGGATCTGCAAGGACTTCCCTTGATTCGCCAACAGTTCCTGGACTATTTTAATGAGGTAAGGATCACTGTCCTCGCTTACATATCCTGCTTGTTTTGAGGATCGCTTGGTTCTGATGTTATCCCTTGTCTTCCTTGCAGAAATTTGCTGAGATAGAGACATATGTCGGCCACGTTGAGGATCAGGATCGCCAGATTGCTGACCTTCAACAGGTTGCTGTGTTGAAGGATCTCAAGATAGCTGATCTTGAGAAGGAGCTCCAGGCCACCAAGGATGATGCTGCCAAGATGCTGATCAATTTTGATTATGAGAAGCATGAGATCACCCAGGATGCTAAGGTTTCTGCCGCCATAGCAATGTACAAGATCCAGCTGCAAATGGCCATGGAAGCTCAGGATCCTGTTTTTGACAGGAGCACATGGGACGTGGAGGGCTGGAAGGCGAGGCTGGCAGAGCTGGATGATGAAGAAGAGGCTGAGGAGATCTTGACGCTTGGGGCTGGAGGCAGTGGCAAGGATCAGGGCGGTGAGGCAAGTGGAGCTGGTGGTGATGATGCAGCGAAGGATTAAGCTGCAGGATTGGGCGATGAAGGAAATTTCGAGACTTAGCCGGAGCCCAATTTTTTTGTTTGTTTGTTTGGTGGTTGTTTGAACAATTTATGGTCTGTACTTATGAACAATAGTTTTAGGGTTAAGGATCAAGGATCCTTCAGACAATAGGTAGGATTGCGCATGGTGGAGGGATCCTCTGTTTGGGGGATGAAACCATTGTGATCCTGCCGCCTTTATTTTCCTGCACAACTTGATAACTATTATCACGGACACCCTTTACCTACCCCAGCGGACGGGCCACGTATTGCTGGTAGATGCTCAGGGTAGGTAATTTTGACAACCTATGAAGGGTTAGTCTTTATGCTTAATAAATAAAATCTTAACTTTTGTCGCTTATCCTGTATTGTTATCCTTTAAGTTCTTTTAATTTTTAATTGTCTTGGTGTATACTTATTAAATAGGTTACTTTGAATAACTTAGATTGAAAGCATTTAGGATATGATCCATGATCAAATATCCTATAGTCGAAAAATCCCAAAAAGTAGTGTATGTTTTAAGGGTCATAAGTTCAGTTGTCAAAGTATAAGGGTTATTCAAATAAACAATGAATAAGATAAAAATAGTTAAGAATCATACCTGAGGATCCAAGTTAGGATCCTAACCATAATCAGGGTAACTATAAGATAAACCTTAGAGAGAGATAAGGATTAGGGATCCTTAGTTATTTGACTTCAAGGACCTGAAATAGAGCATAACTTGGGACTAAGCCAATATAAGATAAGAGTTAGTAACTGGGGACTAGCCCAAGGATAACTGGGGACAAGCCCAAGGATAACTGGGGACAAGCCCAAGGGTAACTGGGGACAAGCCCAAGGATAACTGGAGACAAGCCCAAGGATCGTATGTAAACTGGAGTATGGCCCTTACTGGCGACTATCCAAACTTAGTGACATGATAATGCCAAAACATTAGTGTTTTGGTCAAAAATCACAAAAGGATAATGCAACCAAACTCTCTGTTAACGGGGAATGATGCTTGTAATGATGGATAAAGAAAAGGATCACTTAAATGTAAATTGCACAAGTGACACAAAGATTTATACGAGGAAAAAGCCCTTGATCAATGAATGATCTCCGGCATAAAAAATCTCGGGTGATGGAAACTACCGATCACCAAACTCCAATATAATAAACAATGTTTACAACTTCGGATGGTAACGAGCTAGGTATAAGGATCACTATGGTGTAGTATGCTAGAGTGTGTAAGAAATGTGTTGTGTCCTCCGAATGCTTGAGAGTGCCCTTTATATAAGTGTGTGTGGTTGAATTTAGGTAAGTCACCTAACTACTAGCTCGTTACCCCTTTAGAAACAGAAGTAAATTTAGCCTAACTAATTGCCCGTAATTTGTGCTAAGTTTCCATATTCTCCACAACGTCTATTTCCGGCTATGTATGTGCGAGATTAACGTGAAAGAATCCTTAATAACGTTGCCAAGACCAGGTCCAACTCGTAATTCCTGCAAAACAACATTAAATTCAAAGAGAACGATCGTTAGTATGAGGATCCTTAGGATGATCCATTATCCTGATCTTGAAGTTCTTCTGAGGATCACTATCTGCCACAGAAACAAGGATCACTATTAGGATATCATGTAAGGATCACAGGTCATTAAAAATCCTGCCCTAACAATTGCCCCCAAAATATAAGGAGTAATTATATAATATTAACGAGTTATATTTTGATGATCTTATCTGTAACTAACTCAACGGATATATAGCCGTTGTGAACGAACTATCCGTTGCAATCCTGACGTCACGGAGGTGACAGCCCTGCACAAATCATGATTATAAATAGAGATAGGGATAGGATCGTTTGCATTTAAAATCAAGAACTTCTCCCTTTATAACCGTAACCAGAGGATTGAACATGTATTCCCCTTCATCTTCTTTCTTGCTTGCTCTGTTTTTCTTTTCCTATCTATTTCGTTCAAAATGTTGCTCCGGAATTCTCCTGCCAAGGATCTTCAGAAGGAAAGCCCCTTCAAGAGCCAAGGGATCATCACAGACTCTGCTAAAGAACGCTGCATCTTCACTGATCCCCAAATTGACAGGGTTCGGTGCTGTTTTCCCGCAAATACTGCGTTCAAACCCCATGATCCTTCTGCCCTGAGCGATCACACTTCTGATTCGTGGGTTGCTTTCCCTGTGACCCCGTTTGCCATAGGTTACGCGTATCCCTTTCCGGCCTTCACCCAAGCCTTCTTCTCTTTGACCGGCATATCTTACATTCAGGCCATGCCGATGATCTGGAGGGTTTTGTATACCCTTGAGAGGATCATCGAGCAAGAGGGGATAGACCTAGGTATGGCCGAGTTAGGTGAGCTGTACGATCTGACCACCTTTGGTTCCCATCGTTATCTGTTCAAACGTAAACCTGGGAGGAGCATCCGATCTTCAAGGCTACCAAGAATGATACTAACTGGAAGCGGCGGTTCTTTTTTGTGAGGAGAGATACCATCCCTGATGGGAAGGATTTACCCAAGAAGTGGGCTACCCACGGTAGGATAGAGGATCCTGGAAGGATCACCGTAGAGCTTATCCTTTAGCATAAGGGTCACTAACACTCTTTTGTTTTCTTGTTGTGCAGCTATCTCCATTTCACATCTTAGGTTGACTCCTGCTGTGAAAGAGAGACTCTTGGCCTTTAAGAAGCTTGATCCTGAAATAAGAACTTTCCAGATTACCACCCAGGATTCTCAGGAAGTATCCTCTACTTCTGTCACAATGTCAAGTAAGTATCCTTATTTAAAGAGTAATTTTATACGGGAATTCAAATTAAGTTAAAATACTTATCTTATTTTGGTTGTGTAGGTGCTGGAAAATCCACCAAGTCAGATTCGAAGTTCAGCATCACCGATCTTACTAATGTCAAATCCTCAAGGAAGAAGACTCCTGCTAGCCCAAGTGCTTCTGTCCCCAAGGCGCCTGTCAGAGGAAAAGGAGGCAAGAAGAGAAAGGCCTCCGAAGCCGAGGATTTGCAAGGTCTGCACCTGCTCCGCCAACAGTGTCTGGATTACTTCAACGAGGTAAGGATCACTGTCCCTGCTTGTGTATCCTACTAGTTTTGAGGATTACTTGTTTCTGATGTTATTCCTTGTCTTCCTTGCAGAAATTTGCTGAGATAGAGACATATGTTTGGCCACGTTGAGGATCAGGATCGCCAGATTGCTGACCTTCAACAGGTTGCTGTGTTGAAGGATCTCAAGATAGCTGATCTTGAGAAGGAGCTTGAGGCCACCAAGGGGGAAGCCGCCAAGATGCTGATCAACTTCGACTATGAGAAGCACGAGATCACCCAGGATGCCAAGGTCTCTGCCGCAATAGCTATGTACAAGATCCAGCTGCAAATGGCCATGGAAGCTCAGGATCCTGCTTTTGACAAGAGCACCTGGGATGTCGAAGGCTAGAAGGCTAGGCTGGCTGAACTGGAGGATGATGAAGAGGCTGAGGAGATCCCGATGCTTGAGGGTGGAGGCACTGGCAAGGACCAAGGTGGTGAGGCAAGCGGAGCTGGTGGTGATGGTGCAGCGAAGGATTGAGCTGCAAGATTGGGCGATGATGGAAATTTCGAGACTTAGCCGGAGACCAATTTTTTTTGTTTGGTGGTTGTTTGTTTGAACGATTTCATGGTTTGTACTTTGAACAATAGTTGTTAGGGTAAGGATCTATGATCCTTTGAACAATAGGTAGGATAATAGGTGCTATGACCGCATGAACAATGGACACCCTTTGCCAACCCATGTGGACGGGCCACGTTTTGCTGGTAGAAATGTGGGTTGGCAATTTTGACAACCTTAAAGGGTTAAATATTTTGTGAATGAATAAAACTTTAACTTTTGACTTATCTTGTGATGTTATCCTTGTATATCCTTTAAACTTTTTGATTTATACTTGTCTGAGTAAGAAAAGTTAAGCAAATTATGCTTAAGAAATTTAGGATATGATCCAGGATCAAATATCCTATAGTCGAAAATTTCCAAAAAGTAGTTTATTTTAAGGATCATAGGTTCAGTTGTCAAAGTACAGGGGTTATTCAAATGAATAATGAATAAAATCAAAACAGTTAAGGATCATACCTGAGAATCCAAGTTAGGATCCTAACCTTTGACACAACAATCAGGATAACCATAAGAAAAACCTTAGTGGATAACAAGGATTGAGGATCCTTAGTTGTTTAACTTCGAAAACCTGAAAATAGAATATAACTTGGGACTAAGCCAATATAAAAGACAAGTTAGTAACTGGGGACAAGCCCAACAATTCTAGGGACAAGCCCAAAGGATAACTGGGGACAAGCCCAAAGGATAACTGGGGACAAGCCCAAAGATCAAAGGTGAACTGGAGTATGGCCCTTACTGGCGACTATCCAAACTTAGTGACATGGTAATGCCAAAACCTTAGCTAACGTGAAAACGTTAGAAACCTTAGGAACGGATGTATGGTACGTCTACCATTATACGTAGGATCCTAGGTATAGCCAGTACAATGGAATTATCAGCCCCTAAAGCGAGTACTGGTCCCAAAGACTTGAACTATACCAGGATCATCGTGCGCTACAGGCGAAACTGGGGACAAGCCCAAGGATAACTGGGGACAAGCCCAAGAATCTGAATTGCTTCTGAAGATTATTAACAATACGCTAAGGATACCTGGACTATCAGAACTCAAAATCTTGTGAGAGAAGGATGAAGGATACATGATCCTTATCCTTAAATAAGAAAATAAGAAAATGAAGTAGTTCAAGATTAGGACATTACCAGAGTATGGATCATTGACATCTCAGGGATCCTTCAAGGATACTTCTAATGTAAGGATCATATGTGCCAGGAGGATCCTGCTCACATGAAATATTTCTTCAAGTGGACAGCATTCCAGGCTCTTGGTAACAAATTACCTTCCATGGTTAGCAATCTATATGCCCCCTTTCCTGCTTCGGCTTCAATCAAATAAGGGCCTTCCCATTTTGGTGCCAATTTCCCATCAGCAGGATTGGTGGTATTCTGGAATGCTTTTCTCAATACCATATCCCCAAATTGGAATTTCCTTAACCTGACATTTTTGTTGTAAGCACCAGCCATTCTTTGTTGGTAGCTAGCCATCCTTATCCTAGCCAAATCTCTGATTTCCTCAATAGTATCCAAGTCTTGAACCAGGTTTTCATCATTCTCCTCAGGATCACGGGTACTTGTTTTAGCAGTTGGAACCACCATTTCTGTTGGGATCACTGATTCTGCCCCGAATACCAAAGAGAATGGTGTTTGACCAGTAGCATTCTTGGGGGTTGTCCTATCAGCCCAAAGCACATAAGGTAATTCTTCTGCCCATTTCCCTTTCTTGGATCCAAGTTTCTTCTTCAAATTGTTGATGATGATCTTGTTGGATGATTCTGCTTGACCATTAGCTTGTGGGTGGACTGGTGTTGATGTTATTGTGACAACTCGAATTTCCAAGATTTCTATTTCGCATTTATTGCACGTTCTTGTATTAATTAATTGTTTATTTACACAAATAATTGGTTATGGAACTGTAACGTTTTAATACAATGAAGTGTAATGTGTTATTATGCATGGTTATGTGTTAATTGTGATAGACTTATCAAATGCATAAACTTGGTGGTGAATCTGTGAAACTTTTTGAGATGGTGTACTATTGTAAAATATAATACTTGAGGATGTAGAGGACAATTAGTGAAATCCTAGTAATACTTAACCCTAATCTCTTTCACTAATCATTCCCTAATCATCACAAGAACCAAAGCACGTACATCCACTTTCTCTGGCAATCATCATCACCAAGATATTCATCACTCTTGATTCCTCTCCTTCTCTAGAATCAATCCAAGGTAAGTTGTTAATGATTGATTGTTATCTTTTATTCTTGATTGTGTGTTTCAAGAAAACCCTAGTTCATCATATATTATTCTTTGTTAATTGATTTTGATTTACTGTGAAAGAATGCTGATGATTGTGTGATCGTTGCTAGATGATTTAGATGATTGTTCTGTCAAACTATTGATGATTGATTGATTATGCATATTGAAAATCATGAAATTAGGGTTCTAGTCGTAAGAATGTAACTGATGATCATAGAAAATGTAACTGCTTCAATTGCAATAATCGTATGATTAAGTGTTTTGTCAGAGTTTTGATTTCATGCTTGTCCGACCATTATGTGATCCAAGTTCTGAGTTTTGTAACCCTAATAGATTGTCCGAGTTTTGTAATGTAATGTGAAGTCCGACCTTTATATGCTTGTGATGTCCGAGTTTTAAACAAATAGCAAGGGTCCGAGTTTTATTGTACAAGTGCTATCCGAGTTCTTTGTTAATGAAAGTGGTCCGAGCTTTAATCATTTGAGTGGTCCGAAGTTAATGGGAAGTAAGATGTCCGAATTATATACAAGCACATGTGTCCGAGTTTTACCCCCCCCCCCCCCACTTGTGGTCCGACCTTCACACACCACTAATGTCCGAGCTTGTTGCCCCCTTCCTCCCCTAGTCCGACCTTGTAAGGCATATAGTCCGAGTTTAGGGCCCTAAGGCCTTGGTCCGACTTTTAACACCTCAAGGGTGTCCGAGTTTGTGAAGGGGATACCCCTTGTCCGACTTTGTGAGGGGGAGGCCCTTTGATCCGAGTTTTAACTCCCCAAAACCCTCATGTCCGACCTTTATGTTTGTAGCATAGGTCCGACCTTTACATGATATGCTGAATGTCTGACTTTTATATGTAACAGGTAATAAGAGTGTATTGTCTGAGTATGCAACTTTGTTAACCAAACAAATGAACTTTAGTTATGTTGGTAAGCTGATAACCTAAATGTTTGTGAACTCAAGTAGATAATTAACTCTGTTAGTTTATTATCCCCATTATGTATGTTAACCCTGTCAAGTATGTTATGGATAACCACGTTAGTGCAAACGGTGAACGACACTTGCATGAAACATGAATGGCACGACTCTGTTTACCTGCTTATGTGATACGAGATAATAGCTTAAGTACATGTTACGTCATAGATTGCATGTGAATCTTTACGAACATAAACTGACATATTACACGTGCACACAATAGGATTTGACTGATTACTTGTGAGTGCATAACCTAGCATACCGAGCAAATCAAGGTGAGTTCACACCCTTACTAAGGCATGGGATTCCCAAAGGCTTGGGAATGGGATTGGAGGAATAAGGTTGAATAGATTCGTACTGACACAAATACTAGACTACTATACCATTGTCCTCGGTTGTGCAGGACACATACTTATACTTATCACTATCCTCGGTTGTGAAGGATACTCACGTAAAACCTACGTGAAATTATACTTACTACTATCCTCGGTTGTGAAGGATACTCACGTAAAACCTACGTGAAATTATACTTACTACAATCCTCGGTTGTGAAGGATACTTATGGTTACAAATAGTCTAGTGGTTATACAACATGGGAAGCCCCCACCTATAGAACGTACTATCGGCCCAGTAGAGCCACATGTTACATACGAACTTACTATTACGCATTTACTTTCTGTGAACTCGCTCAACTAGTTGTTGATCCTCTGTTACATGCCTTGCAGGTCGTTAGGTATATGGAGCTTGCACAGGGAGGAGCAGGTCGTTGTGGGCTTGGATCGTGATTGGTTGTTAAACACTTTATGACATTACTTACTTATTATGTTGGGTTTTATCTATACGCTTCCGCTAAACAATGATAACTTACTTACGTTTTGGAACACCTTTCATATGGATTTGGTTTGGTTAATGGCAATTACTTCTTTATATATATATATTGTTCTATATGACTGGTGGCTGGATCCTGGTCAGTCACGCTCCCAAGCGGTGATACTCCGCAGGTGGATTTTGGGGGTGTGACAGATTGGTATCAGAGCCATTGGTTATAGAGAACTTGGTTTTAATATGGGAAAACGTTTTTATTAAAACCAGACTATAACCAGAACAGTGCTCTCAACGATCCACAACGACGCTTCGCTCCACGTGCAAGACTCAACATCCTAGGTAATAAGGTTTATGTTTATTGCCTACATGCTAGAATTGCATAGAACTTTGCTCGTAGTATGCTTAGATTACATTGCTCACTACCTGTTATTACTTGACCACACTTGTGTGCTTACACTCTTCTGTCATCGCACTATTCGCGAACCTCTCTCACCTATGTTGCTTTTGAGGTGAAGATCATTGGCCAGACGTATTAACATGACTCAAGCCCAGCTAGAGGCTCTCGTTCAAGCTCAAGTTGCTGCGGCACTTGCAGCTGCTCAAGCAGGTCAACACGCGCAGCAGCCTGTCTGCACTTTCAAGAATTTTATGGATTGCCGCCCTAGCACGTTCAGCGGCACTGAAGGAGCGGTTGGACTCCTCCACTGGTTTGAAAAGCTCGAGTCAGTGTTCGAGATGTGTGAATGCCCTGAGGCTCGCAGGGTCAAGTATGCCACTGGTACTTTGGAAGGGATCGCGTTAACTTGGTGGAACGCGCAAGTGCAGATCCTAGGGTTGGCAGCTGCTAACGCCACCCCTTGGAATGACTTCAAGGAACTGATCAAAAGGGAATACTGTACTCGGGAAGACATCCACAAGCTGGAGGATGAGTTTTATCATTTGAAGATGACTGGGTCAGAAATCGAGGCTTATACCAAGAGGTCGAATGAGTTGGCTGTGCTGTGTCCAACTATGGTGGACCCTCCATACAAGCGTATTGAGTTGTATCTCAAGGGTTTGGCGCCAGAAATTCAGAGCCATGTGACATCGGCTAATCTCGACAACATTCAGGCTATTCAGCGCGTTGCTCACCGCATCACAGATCAGGCAGTGGATCAGCACAGACTGCCAAAACGTATCAGCGCTACTGCTACCGCTACTGCTTCTACTACACTTGCTACTCCCAGTGACAATAAGAGAAAATGGGATGGGGATTCTAGCAAGGGATCAGCTTCAGTTCAGTCACAGGTTCAGCAGCGAAAGACTGACAGTTACCAGAGTCCCAACCAGCATTCTTCAGGTAGCCACAGGCAGGGGGGATATCGAGGAAACCTCCCAAAGTGTAACAACTGCAACAGACACCACATTGGCCAGTGTAACAAGGGTCGCTGTCAGAGATGCCTCAAGATGGGTCATGAGGCCAAAGATTGTAGAAGCCCTCGACTTGCGAATCAGAATCAGCAGCAGCCACCAGCACAGCAGAATCAACAGCAGGGCAACAAAGGGTGTTTTCAGTGCGGTGCAGAGGGTCACTTAAAAAAGGCACTGTCCTAAGCTGAACAGGAACCAGAACAACAACAATCATAACAACAATCAGGGTAATGGCAAAAACAACAACAATGGTGGGAACAACAACGGCAATGAAGCGAGGGGTCGTGCGTTTGTGTTGGGGCAGGGTGATGCCAGAAATGATCCCAACGTCGTTATGGGTAAGTTTCTTCTCGACGATATCTATGTTACTGTTTTGTTTGATTCGGGTGCGGATACGAGTTATATGTCTTTGAAAATGAGTAAATTGTTAAAACGTACACCAACACCCCTAAACACCAAACATGTCGTAGAACTAGCAAATGGTAAAAGTGTAGAAGCCACACATGTAGTCAAGGGTTGTAACATCGTTCTAGCGGGTCATACTTTCTCCATCGATCTCATTCCTATAGTTCTGGGTAGTTTCGACATCGTCGTGGGTATGGATTGGTTGTCTAAGCAGCAAGCAGAGATCCTATGTAAGGAGAAGATCATTCATATTCCTCGTTCGGGTAAAGAACCTCTAGAAGTTCAAGGCGACAAGAGTGGTGCAGTAGTTGGCATCATCTCTTTCTTGAAGGCTCAGAAATGTTTACGAAAGGGGCATACTGCCATGTTAGCACTTGTTACTGATGCAGCATCGAAAGAGAAAAGAGTAGAGGATATTCCAGTTGTACGCGAATTCCCTCAAGTGTTTCCTGAGGATTTACCTGGTCTACCGCCTCATCGCCAGGTCGAATTTCAAGTTGAACTAGCTCCAGGAGCAGCACCAATAGCCCGCGCACCGTATCGTTTAGCTCCAACCGAACTGGAAGAACTGTCAAAGCAACTACAAGAGCTCTTGGATAAAGGCTTCATTCGTCCAAGCTCTTTGCCTTGGGGAGCACCAGTACTATTTGTTAAAAAGAAGGATGGCACTTTCAGGATGTGCATAGACTACCGCGAATTGAACAAAGTCACAGTGAAGAACCGCTATCCTCTTCCACGCATTGACGACTTATTCGACCAGTTGCAAGGATCGAGTTACTATTCCAAGATTGATTTAAGGTCAGGGTATCATCAGCTGAGAGTCCGGGATGAGGACGTCTCCAAAACAGCATTCAGAACTCGCTATGGTCACTACGAGTTTCTCGTCATGCCGTTTGGATTAACGAACGCGCCTGCAATATTTATGGATCTTATGAACAGGGTGTGCAAACCCTATCTTGACAAGTTCGTCATTGTCTTCATCGACGACATTCTGATCTACTCCAAGAGTCAGGAGGGACATGAGCAGCACTTACGCCTTATCTTGGAACTTCTTCGAAAGGAGCAATTGTACGCCAAGTTTTCTAAATGCGACTTCTGGCTTCGTGAAGTCCACTTCTTAGGCCATGTGGTGAACAGGGATGGGATTCATGTCGATCCATCCAAGGTAGATTCGATCAGGAACTGGCCTGCACCGCGTACACCAACAGAAATATGCCAATTCTTGGGTTTGGCAGGTTACTACAGGCGATTCATCAAAGACTTTTCGTAGATCGCACAGCCGCTTACCATGTTGACACAGAAAGGTGTTACCTACCGTTGGGGTAATACATAAGAAACTGCTTTTCAGTACCTAAAGGATAGGCTTTGCAGCGCGCCTATTCTCTCATTGCCGGAGGGCACGGATGACTTCGTGGTTTATTGTGACGCATCGATACAGGGTCTTGGTTGTGTATTGATGCAGCGAGATAAAGTTATTGCCTACGCTTCTCGTCAACTCAAAGTTCATGAACGGAATTATACAACGCACGATTTAGAGCTGGGAGCTGTTGTTTTCGCGCTTAAGATATGGCGACACTACCTGTACAGTACCAAGTGCACAATTTACACCGATCACAGGAGTCTCGAACATATCTTCAAGCAGAAGGAATTGAACATGCGTTAACGGAGATGGGTCGAGTTACTTAACGATTACGAATGCGCTATCAAGTACCATCCAGGCAAAGCCAATGTTGTGGCTGACGCTCTCAGTCGGAAAGACACTCTACCTAGGCGTGTACGAGCTTTGCAGCTCACTATTCAGTCCAGTCTTCCTGCACAGATACGAACTGCTCAGATCGAAGCATTGAAACCCGAAAACGTCAAAGCTGAAGCCTTACGCGGCTCAAGGCAACGAATGGAACAAAAGGATGACGGCGCATACTATGTAACGGGGCGTATATGGGTCCCACTATATGGCGGTTTACGAGAGCTTGTGATGGATGAAGCTCATAGGTCTCGCTACTCGATACATCCAGGTTCGGATAAAATGTACCACGATCTCAAAACAACATACTGGTGGCCTAGCATGAAAGCCCACATCGCTACTTACGTCGGCAAGTGTTTGACATGTGCAAAGGTCAAAGTAGAGTATCAGAAACCAGCGGGCCTACTACAGCAACCCAAGATACCGCAATGGAAATGGGAAGAAATTTCCATGGATTTCGTTACAGGCCTACCTAGATCCCAGCGTGGGAATGATACTATCTGGGTGATCGTAGATCGACTCACAAAGTCTGCTCATTTCCTAGCTATTAAGGAAACAGATAAGTTCTCTACCTTAGCAGACGTCTACTTGAAAGAAGTTGTTTCGAGGCACGGAGTGCCAACCTCTATCATTTCGGATCGGGATGCACGATTCACGTCAGAGCTATGGCAAGCGATGCATAAATCTTTTGGCTCACGATTAGACATGAGCACAGCATATCATCCTCAGACGGATGGGCAGTCTGAGCGAACGATCCAAACTCTTGAAGACATGCTTCGGGCATGTGTTATCGATTTCGGCAACGGCTGGGAAAAGCATCTCCCTTTGGTGGAGTTTTCGTATAATAACAGTTATCACACCAGCATACAAGCCGCTCCATTCGAGGCATTGTACGGACGTAAATGCCGGTCACCTCTCTGTTGGGCAGAGGTGGGGGATAGTCAAATCACGGGTCCAGAGATTGTAGTGGACGCCACGGAAAAGATTGCACAGATACGACAACGCATGGCGGCAGCACGCGACCGTCAGAAAGCCTACGCGGACAAGCGTAGGAAGCCTTTGGAATTTCAGGTCGGGGACCGGGTTTTACTAAAAGTCTCACCCTGGAAGGGTGTGGTTCGTTTTGGCAAAAGAGGCAAACTAAATCCGCGGTATGTCGGACCGTTCGAGATCATTGAGAAAATAGGCAAAGTGGCCTACAAGCTAAACCTACCAGCTGAACTCGGTGCAGTTCACAATGTATTTCACGTGTCGAATCTGAAGAAGTGCCTGTCAGATGAGACCCTCATAGTTCCTTTCAAGGAACTCACTATCGACGAGCGGTTGCAGTTCGTCGAGGAACCAGTTGAAATCACGGACCGGGATGTTAAGGTCCTCAAAAGCAAGAGAATCCCTCTTGTTCGAGTTCGTTGGAACTCCCGACGTGGCCCAGAGTACACCTGGGAACGCGAAGACCAGATGACAGAAAAGTACCCCCAATTATTCGAAACCAATGCAACCACTACTGAGGCTGAAGCTACTACTACTGAATTTCGGGACGAAATTCCAAATCAACGGGGGGATGATGTGACACCCCAGGAAAACCAGTGAACAATACAGCGTACCTAGCTTCCTCAGTGAGTGCGTACCAAATTTCGGGACGAAAGTTCTTTTAAGTTGGGGATAATGTGACAACTAGAATTTCCAAGATTTCTATTTCGCATTTATTGCACGTTCTTGTATTATTTAATTGTTTATTTTCACAAATAATTGGCTATGGAACTGTAACGTTTTAATACAATGAAGTGTAATGTGTGATTATGCATGGTTATGTGTTAATTGTGATAGACTTATCAAATGCATAAACTTGGTGGTGAATCTGTGAAACTTTTTGAGATGGTGTACTATTGTAAAATATAATACTTGAGGATGTAGAGGACAATTAGTGAAATCCTAGTAATACTTAACCCTAATCTCTTTCACTAATCATTCCCTAATCATCACAAGAACCAAAGCACGTACATTCACTTTCTCTGGCAATCATCATCACCAAGATATTCATCACTCTTGATTCCTCTCCTTCTCTAGAATCAATCCAAGGTAAGTTGTTAATGATTGATTGTTATCTTTTATTCTTGATTGTGTGTTTCAAGAAAACCCTAGTTCATCATATACTATTCTTTGTTAATTGATTTTGATTTACTGTGAAAGAATGCTGATGATTGTGTGATCGTTGCTAGATGATTTAGATGATTGTTCTGTCAAACTATTGATGATTGATTGATTATGCATATTGAAAATCATGAAATTAGGGTTCTAGTCGTAAGAATGTAACTGATGATCATAGAAAATGTAACTGCTTCAATTGCAATAATCGTATGATTAAGTGTTTTGTCAGAGTTTTGATTTCATGCTTGTCCGACCATTATGTGATCCAAGTTCTGAGTTTTGTAACCCTAATAGATTGTCTGAGTTTTGTAATGTAATGTGAAGTCCGACCTTTATATGCTTGTGATGTCCGAGTTTTAAACAAATAGCAAGGGTCCGAGTTTTATTGTACAAGTGCTATCCGAGTTCTTTGTAAATGAAAGTGGTCCGAGCTTTAATCATTTGAGTGGTCCGAAGTTAATGGGAAGTAAGATGTCCGAATTATATACAAGCACATGTGTCCGAGTTTTACCCCCCCCACTTGCGGTCCGTCCTTCACACACCACTAATGTCCGAGCTTGTTGCCCCCTTCCTCCCCTAGTCCGACCTTGTAAGGCATATAGTCCGAGTTTAGGGCCCTAAGGCCTTGGTCCGACTTTTAACACCTCAAGGGTGTCCGAGTTTGTGAAGGGGATACCCCTTGTCTGACTTTGTGAGGGGGAGGCCCTTTGATCCGAGTTTTAACTCCCCAAAACCCTCATGTCCGACCTTTATGTTTGTAGCATAGGTCCGACCTTTACATGATATGCTGAATGTCTGACTTTTATATGTAACAGGTAATAAAAGTGTATTGTCTGAGTATGCAACTTTGTTAACCAAACAAATGAACTTTAGTTATGTTGGTAAGCTGATAACCTAAATGTTTGTGAACTCAAGTAGATAATTAACTCTGTTAGTTTATTATCCCCATTATGTATGTTAACCCTGTCAAGTATGTTATGGATAACCACGTTAGTGCAAACGGTGAACGACACTTGCATGAAACATGAATGGCACGACTCTGTTTACCTGCTTATGTGATACGAGATAATAGCTTAAGTACATGTTACGTCATAGATTGCATGTGAATCTTTACGAACATAAACTGACATATTACACGTGCACACAATAGGATTTGACTTATTACTTGTGAGTGCATAACCTAGCATACCGAGCAAATCAAGGTGAGTTCACACCCTTACTAAGGCATGGGATTCCCAAAGGCTTGGGAATGGGATTGGAGGAATAAGGTTGAATAGATTCGTACTGACACAAATACTAGACTACCATACCATTGTCCTCGGTTGTGCAGGACACATACTTATACTTATCACTATCCTCGGTTGTGAAGGATACTCACGTAAAACCTACGTGAAATTATACTTACTACTATCCTCGGTTGTGAAGGATACTCACGTAAAACCTACGTGAAATTATACTTACTACTATCCTCGGTTGTGAAGGATACTTATGGTTACGAATAGTCTAGTGGTTATACAACATGGGAAGCCCCCACCTATAGAACGTACTATCGGCCCAGTAGAGCCACATGTTACATACGAACTTACTATTACGCATTTACTTTCTGTGAACTCGCTCAACTAGTTGTTGATCCTCTGTTACATGCCTTGCAGGTCGTTAGGTATATGGAGCTTGCACAGGGAGGAACAGGTCGTTGTGGGCTTGGATCGTGATTGGTTGTTAAACACTTTATGACATTACTTACTTATTATGTTGGGTTTTATCTATACGCTTCCGCTAAACAATGATAACTTACTTACGTTTTGGAACACCTTTCATATGGATTTGGTTTGGTTAATGGCAATTACTTCTTTTTATATATATATTGTTCTATATGATTGGTGGCTGGATCCTGGTCAGTCACGCTCCCAAGCGGTGATACTCCGCAGGTGGATTTTGGGGGTGTGACAGTTATCATCTTAATCCCCCAGCTGTCACAAAAGTTAGTAGTTCTGTCCCTAATAAATTGGGAACCATTATCACATATAATTTCAGAAGGGATACCAAATCTAGTTATAATATTTCTTTTAATGAAGGATATAACTTCCTTTTCTCTGACTTGGGTAAAAGCTTCAGCCTCTATCCACTTGGAGAAGTAATAAGTCATAGCTAGCATGAACACCTTTCCACCAGGTGCCTTAGGGAGCTTACCTACTATATCCATGCCCCATCTCATAAATGGCCAAGAGAGAGGATATAGGATGTAGAAATTCATCCGGCTGGTGAAGGATATTGCTGTGTCTCTGACAAGGATCACACTTCTTAGCATACTCCACAGCATCCCTTTTCATAGTTGGTCAATAGTATCCTGTCCTTAGGATCCTAGAGAACAATGCCCTGCCCCTAGTGTGGTTTCCACAATCTCCTTCATGGAAGTCTTTTAAAACTTCTTGAACTTCAGGATCCTCGATACATCTCAAATATGGTCCTGCAAGAGATCGCTTATACAACATATTATTTAAGATTGTGAATTGAGATACCTTAATTCTGAAAGCCCTAGGGTTTTCTCCCATAGGAATCTCTCCGTGTTGTAAGTATCTCATGATTGGTGAGATCCATGATCCTGAACAGGATTGAGTATCCTCACTAGGGATCATTGCAGAATCCTCTTCTATTTCCATGGCCACTTGATTTTCAATAGCAGGGGTCAGGATATGGATGATGGGGATACTTATATCCTCTGGGATCTTCAAGGATGATCCGAGATTAGCCAACGCATCAGCTTCTGTATTTTCTTCCCTTGGTACCTGTGTCAAACTAAAGAAAACAAAGGATAGTGCCAATTCTTTGACTATCTCTAAATATTTGGTTAGTTTTTCACCTTTAACAGCATAGGATCCATTAAAGTGATTAGTGATTAACAATGAATCCACGTATACCTCAAGATACCTGATCCCCATATGCTTAGCAATTTGCAAACCAGCAATCAAGGCTTCATATTCAGCCTCATTGTTAGTGGCTTGGAACTCACAAGCTATGGAGTGGGGTATTATGTCCCCCTATGGCGATTTTAGTAGTATACCAAGCCCCGTGCCTTTAACATTTGAGGATCCGTCAGTATGTAGTATCCAAGGATCCTTGGTTTCATCCAGCTGCTGGACTTCCAATTCGGCTTCCTTTTGTAAATCACTACTGAAATCAGCCACAAAGTCTGCTAATGCTTGAGATTTGATGGCTGTTCTAGGCTCATATCTTATATCATGGGCACTAAGCTTTACTGCCCACTTAGCCATCCTTCCGGACATCTCTGGTTTCCTGAGGACATTCTTAATTGGAAAATTAGTTCTAACAACAATAACATGGGTTTCAAAATAATGTCTTAGTTTAGTAGATGCCATAATTAATGCAAGAATAAGTTTTTCAAGGTGTGAATACCTGGATTCAGCATCAAGTAAACTCTTACTTACATAATAGACAGGATATTGTGTACCTTCATGATCCTTAACAAGGACTGCACTTACTGCTTTTGAGGATACCGCAAGATATAAGGATAACACATCTCCTTTTTCTGGTTTCATCAACGCTGGAGCTGAGGACAGGTATTCTTTGAGGGCTTGTAAAGCACTCTCATGCTTTTCAGTCCACTCAAATTTCTTGTTCTTTCTTAGGATATCATAGAATTCTTTACACTTTTCTGAGGATTTGGATATAAATCTGTTTAAAGCTGCAATCCTGCCTGTTAGCCTTTGCACATCCTTAGCGTTGGTAGGGGATTTGATATTCACCAATGCTTTGATTTGTTCTGGGCTTGCTTCAATGCCCCTCTTGGTTACCATATATCCTAAGAATTTACCTGCTTTAACACCAAAGTGACATTTTGAAGGATTAAGCTTCATGTTATAGTTGTCAAGGATATCAAATGCTTCCTCCAAGTCTCTTAGGTGATCCTGCGCTTTTATGGATTTTACCACCATATCATCTATATACACCTCCATAGTCTGTCCAATCTGATCCTTGAACATCATATTCACCAGTCTTTGATATGTTGCACCTGCATTCCTTAATCCAAACGGCATAGCAATATAACAATATAAATCGGTTGGGGTCATAAAAGCCGTATCCTCTTGGTCAGATGGTTCCATCTGAATTTGTTGGAACCCAGATGAAGCATCCATAAAGGTAACAGTTCATGACCCGCCGTTGCATCCACCATGGAGTCAATGTGGGGTAATGGGAAAGGATCCTTGGGACATGCCTTATTTAAATAAGTGAAATCGACACATACCCTCCACTTTCCATTTTTCTTTTGAACAACAACCACATTGGCCAGCCATCTTGGATACTTTACTTCTCTAATCATACCTGCTCGTAGCAATCTCTCTACCTCTTCCTGGATAATGGCATTTCTTTCTGGTGTAAACTTCCTCCTTTTTTGATGGATTGGTTTGAATGACCTGTCAATGCCAAGTTTATGAGTGATAATATCCTTAGATATACCTGTCATATCCTCATGTTTCCATGCAAAGGTTGATTTTCTTCTTTTGAGGAAGGATACAAGGTCTTCTTTCATCTCGCCAAGGATCCCTGATCCGATATAGATTTTGGATTCAGGATCATCAGGATCCATGAGGATCTCGTCCACATCCTGCTCTCTTCTCTCCAAGACATCCCTTGGAGGATACTTTAATTGCTATTGCTCCCTTGATTTCGAGGCTGGTTTCATTGATGAGGTGTAACAATCCTTAGCCTCCTGCTGATCACTATCGATCTTGACTATTCCCCAAGGGCTAGGGAGCTTCACACATTGATGGTAGGTGGATGGGACTGCCTTCATATCGTGTATCCAGGGCCTGCCAAGGATAACATTACAACAAGATAAACAGTCAATAACACAAAATTTTTGATAATTATGTAATCCTTCCACATAAATTGGGAGTTTGATATCCCCTAGGGTTCTCTTAGTTTCGCCACTAAATCCCACAAGCACGGAGGATCTTGGTGTGATATCTGATTCGGGAATACCCATTTTCTTCAGGACATCAAGCTGGATAATGTTTACTGAGCTTTGTAGGACCGGTTTCGATACCGTTCGATTGCGTAACGTACGTTCGACGTGCGGAATCCGTGAACGTATGTGATCGAACACACAATAACGTACAGGAAAACGTGATTCGATTAATATGACGTCGTGTACAATGCCGTGAATCACGTAGAGAGACTTTCTCTCTCTAGACTTTCTCTCTCTACAACTAGATCTCTAATTCTTCAAATGAGCTCCAAGTCTTCCAAAAGTCTTAATCTTTACAACTTAATGAGCTATTTATAGGCACAAGGATTATAAGGATTTCTCCTTATTTACAAGTTTGCCACCTTGCCCTTTTTAACTAGATGTAACCTAAAATGCATAGAATCCTTCTTTTTCTTCGATTTCTGCTACGGAATAGATTGACGGAGGCGATAGACAGATATTGCACTAACAGACTCCCCCTTGGATATTGCCGTAGTCAATCTCGTAGCGCCTTGTCTTTCTCTCTCTCGAACAGAATCCCCGTGGATCTGTCTTCAGGCTCCCCCTTTCGTCAAGCTTCCGTGCTTTTGGGATCGGCACATGGATTTCCATATACAAGCTCCTCCAAAATATTTATCTGGCTTTTTGAATCCACGCTTTCTCTTGCGTTAAGCTTGTCTTCAGACTCCCCCTTAGACTTAGCTGTCGGGATCGTAGTCTGGCTTTCCGTAGCAACAAAAATTCAAAACCTGCACATCCTCTACATCACCATAAGTTTCACAAATTTATGACAAATTAATTCCCGTAAACTTACCGGTAGATATCATTTACAACAAACATATTAGTTACATCAGGTTCAAATAAATGACCTTGATTAACCAAATAAACCATTTATATATGTCATTCAAAGTTTTCAACATATTCCCCAAACCTGTTCATCATGATTAGCACTCGAATTTTGAATATCACCTCTTCAAAATCAGTTGTCGAAAATCTTTTTGACTTTTTCAAAAAATTTATGCTAAAACACTCCGAAAATCTTTTTGGATTTTTGTTTTTGAATGAAAAGCAGTAAACAAATATATACAAATAATATTTTTGTGAGTTTGTGTAAGAGGATCATATCAGTTCTTGAGACGAATCACTAGCACCGTTAAGCTTTAATCATTTTAAGTTCTAAACGATTCACCTCGATTGACGATCTAGTTGTCCTCTTAAATTTTCACACAATTTTCAATCTATTCAGGATACGGTTTAGATGTTTTAGGAACTTAGCTCAATTCATGTGTCCCACCTCTTGAATATACTCCCGTATCCAGAATCTCAATATTCAGTCTTACAGGCAAGAATACTACAATGATGTCTGTACATAAATTAGGGGTTAAATGCGAGAACTGAGGGATCTCAGGTCAGAACTTCCGTTCAGTAGAGAGATATCAGCTTCGACTTAGTAGTGTGTCCCCTTTAGAGGATCTTTTCAGCTACAACTACTGATTATCAATTTTATTGTCTAATCAACTGAGGGCTTTATGCTATGTTTCAAGCATTTTGCGGAAAGTATTAGCCAAGGACTAGGTCAGAACTACCGTTCAGCAGAAGTCCCGGAATAATACCCCAGACATCATAGAGTATAAACACCTAGTATATCAGAATACGAGACCTTTCAAACGAGATTTCAGGGGTTACCTATATATCCAAGTAGTGTTCCCCACGAATTTCACAAGTTTGAAATTTTAGGTTTATATCCCGAATAAATCTTTTAAATGTGTGAAAACCTATCGTCACATCATCAGTGAGACCGTTTATTACATTTGACATTACATTTCTTTAGCGTGCTGTGATAGTCCACTAATGTACTATCATTTCCTCTTTTATCAACAAAACTCGTTTTTACTTTTTCAATGTTTTTGGTATTTTCAAATTTTCTAATATTTTTAAAATTTTTCTCCCCCTAAAATCAAAATATGTTTCAATTTTGATTTTCAAGGAAAATTTGAAAACTGTACAAATAAAATGACAAACTGATATCGAATCACTTCAATTCGCCATTCATTTGGCAAAAACAATCAAAACTCCCCCTCACAACAAACTATTTTCCCATTTAGATTTCAAAACACTTAAGTTTGTTTTAATCAAAATGGTTTTTCCGGAAAATTAGTTTTGTGTGACATTTCATAAACTCGGGGTTATTTCATCACATTGTTTTTCAAATTATCACTTGTAGGAAAGATGAATCAAGTACAACTTAATGTCCCTGATTTATCTTTTGAAAGACGAAAAATCACCAGAGTGAAATTTCTCAAGAAATATGCCGATTCATGTTCCACGCTTACCAACCTGGGAACTCCGGCAAGTCAGGGTTTTTCATTTGAAAAGATCCACCCAAGCCTGACCAGCCTTGGGTTTGATAGTTTTTACCTCAACAACTGGCTCTTCTGGTTTTGTCGAACCAGAATCATTGCCTGAGTGTGGCTTGTCTGACTTTGACCTGTCAGATTCATCGCCGACACGTTTCTTTTTCTCCTTTTTCTCTGTTGTCCTCAAATTTGTAACTGATGAACTCGGCTTGTTTGACTTTGCAGTCGATTGAAGCGATTCATCAGTACTCTTATTCTTACTAACTGAAAAACCCGAGGACAAAATCCTTTCCAGATATTCTCTGGCCTTCTTCCTCTTCTTACGCAGTCTGTCTTTCTGCCCCTGAGAAAGTTTTACTTTTGTTTCCTGAACTTTAGGTTGTTGAACCTTCTGTTCTTTGGGCTTGACTTTGACTGGTTTCTTTGCCTTACTTTGAGATTCAGCCCTCGATCTTCCCATTGATCTCCTTGGGCAATCTCTGGCAATGTGACCTCGAATTTGGCATTCATAACACCTTCTCGTTTCAAATCTCTGACTTTGGCAGTTAACAGCAATGTGTCCTTGATAGCCACAAGAGTAACACATTCTGTTATCAAACCTCTTCTCTCTTTCATATCGTATACCATTTTCATACCACACACTTAAATCATAGCATTGAGTTACCTTGTGGTAATCACCATTTCTCTGTTTTCTATCATTGTAATGATTTGTCCTTGAAGAATCTTCATCCCATCTTCTCCTGTAAGCTGGATTTGGCTTTTGAGAACTGTGGTCAAACCTGCACCACTTATTACCAACACTTTGTAAATTTTCATTTTTAAATTTTTCTGATTTTTGAAAATGATTGGATGACTTATCTGATGAGCTTTTATTTTCTTTTTTAGGGTTTTTCAAATTTTTATCTTTTTGTTTCTGTTCCACAATCTTCTTTACAGGTTTTTGCTTTGAGCATTCACCTTTCTCAGTAGATTGCAAAACAGTATTTTTAAATTTTTCTTTTAAATCTAAAAATATTTTTCTTTTCTTTTCTTTTTCTTTTTCATCATCAGATACATCATCACAATCTTCAATTTTGACGTTGTCAAAATTTGTGACCTTGTCACTTATTGGAACAAAATTGATCGGTTTTGGACATGGAAAATTCAAACTATCTGATGTAATCACAAAACCTCTCAATTTCTTTTCAAGTTCTTCAATCTTGTTTCTTGAATTCTCAGCTTCATTTTCAAGCTGAGATATTCTTTCAAGATGAGACTTGATTGATTCTTCACTTTCAATTTTAAGATTTTCAAGAACAGATTTTTCATTTTCCAAGACTTTTAACTGTTCTTGAAATCTTGTTTCATTCTCTTTTAGATTTTTGTTTTCCAATTTTATCCAGAAATCTTCATTTTCTGAAGATTTTCTTTTGCTTTCAAAATCTTTTTCATTTTCTTTCAAAATTTTGTTTTCTGTTGTTAAACTGTTCAAATCATTTAACAGTTTGTCATTCTCAGATTTCAGTTTTTCACAGTTCAAGCGTAACTCCAGAATCTGTTCATTATCAGCCTTCTTCTCGATCTTAAATTTTTGTTTTCCAATGTCAAACTCTCTACATCCTTCAGAAGTTTGACATTGTCTGTTTCTGATTTTTCGCATTTTGAGCAATTTCCATTCATCTTACCACCTTCAGCTTCTTTCTTTGTTTCCATCTTGTATGTACCTGCACAAAAAATTTTAACAAAATCAAGAGGATTCGAATTTTCATCAATATAACAACCCCTCTTAATATCGTATCTCATATTATTTTTTGCTGCAAGACACACATCGATTAGTTTTCTCATTTCAATGATTACATTCAAATCTATCTTTCCTGATTCTTCTTTTATTTCATCCAATAATTTCCTTTTATTTGAAATTTCATGAAGCCTATGATTTGTTATTGCATTGATGAAACTTCTTAAATCATATCGTGATAAACTAGAATCCCGTTTCAGTCCATTCACGAAGTTATCCCATTCCAAAGGTAAAGCATCAACAAATTTCAAAATTCTTTCATCCTTTGAATGATATATCTTATGTTTTTCTAATTTGATGATTAATTCCCAAAATCTTTCTTTCAACATCTCCATCGATTCATCCTTCATACACAAGAAATTTTCGTATCTTTTTATATAAACCTCTTTATCATATCTCGTTTCATTCCAAGCTTCCTTTTTCCAGTTATTCAGATTTTCAAGATTCTTGTTTTCTTGTTCATCAAACATTTTGACTTCACTTTCTTTGTTAAGTGACATGATTCAAAAATTGTTTTTCGTTCAAAATTCACACAATTTCAACTTCTAGATATTTACACCTTGTAAAAATCCCTCGAATCACCTGTTGCCCTATGAGCGATCCAACACGTTTGTTCACAAAAGCGATCCTCAATTTTGATCAAATAAGCGATCCAAAACACTGCATTACGAGCGGACCAACCTGTTTGACGCGAATCGGACCGAAAAATCGCGATATCTCCAAAACGGCTTGGAGTTTCGAGCTGAAACTTGGTAGGGTTGTAGATCGGGTCTAAACGCACAAAATATCCAAAAATCAGACGAAACGGACCGTATTTACCTGTTCAATTTGATGAAAAACGATGAAAAATGTGAAAAGTAAGTAGAAGATGAAGAAATAGATGAAATCGGATCAAATTCTGCTGAAATCTTGTACGAAAACGATGTGTTTGATCTTGCAATCGAGCTCCTAGCTCTGATACCACTTGTTGGACCGGTTTCGATACCGTTCGATTGTGTAACGTACGTTCGACGTGCGGAATCCGTGAACGTATGTGATCGAACACACAATAACGTACAGGAAAACGTGATTCGATTAATATGACGTCGTGTACAATGCCGTGAATCACGTAGAGAGACTTTCTCTCTCTTGACTTTCTCTCTCTACAACTAGATCTCTAATTCTTCAAATGAGCTCCAAGTCTTCCAAAAGTCTTAATCTTTACAACTTAATGAGCTATTTATAGGCACAAGGATTATAAGGATTTCTCCTTATTTACAAGTTTGCCACCTTGCCCTTTTTAACTAGATGTAACCTAAAATGCTTAGAATCCTTCTTTTTCTTCGATTTCTGCTACGGAATAGATTGACGGAGGCGATAGACAGATATTGCACTAACAAGCTTCCTCCGTCAATAAGGATCCTGCGGACAAAATGGTTAGAAATAAAGAGAGTAATAACTAAACTATCATGATGAGGATCCTGGATGTTAACGCGATCATCCTCATCAAAGGTTATCACTTTTCCTTCCGATACACTTGATGTTCGAATAGGTCTTTCTCCATTATCCATTTTAGCTTCCTTTGCATGCCTTTTAGCTGCTGAGAAGGATGTACCACAGATGTCTGATCCTCCAGAAATAAAGTTTATCACTTGTGCATCTGCCGGAGGGGCTGGAGCTTTTTCAGGGATCCTTTCAGGATCCTGAGTCCTTGGCTTTTTTCTTCCCAGCAACTCTTTTAAATGCCCTTTGCTCAGTAGATATCCAATTTCCTTTCTCAATGCGATGCATTCCTCTGTTAAATGCCCAAAATCCTCATGGTATGCACACCACTTTGATTTGTCTTTAATTGCGGCCGGTTTGTCATTTTTTCTGGGCCATCTGGCTTTTTCTCCTAGATTCTGCATTGCAAGGATTAGTTCATGGTTATCAACGGAGAAACAGTATTCAGAAATCGGAGGATAATCCTCATCATCATCTTCTTGGTCAACAGCATGCACGTTCTGGTTGTCAGTTCTGTTGTACGATTTGAATTTGTTGTTCTTGAAAGAGGATCCTTGCTTTTCTTGTTTTGAGGATCCTACTTGTCTCTCCTGGATCCTCTTGTCATCCTCTAGCCGGATGAACCTGAGTGCCCGAGTCCTTACTTCGTCTAGGTTCCTGCATGGTGTCATAACAAGATCATCATAGAACAATGAATCCCTAAGCAATCCCATTTTGAAGGCCTCAACAGCCGTGGCTACATCCAAGTTGGGAATGTCCAAGGATTCTTTACTAAATTTGGTTATGTAATCCCTTAATGATTCATTATGACCCTGAGTTATCCTATATAAATCACTAGTCAATCGTTCAAATTTTCTACTACAAGAAAATTGATTATTGAATAAGTTAACTAGATTAGCAAATGAAGTAATAGAGTAAGGGGGAAGACTTAGCAGCCATTTGAGAGCTGATCCAGTAAGAGTGGATCCAAATCCCTTGCATAGGCACGCTTCCTTTAACCTTTCTGGAATCGGATTGATCTCCATCCTTTCCCTGTATTGTGCTATGTGTTCCTCAGGATCCGTTGAACCATCATACAGCTTCATAGTTGGAATATGGAATCTTTTGGGTATCTCAGCATCACAAATTGGTGGTGTAAAACGAGATATCTTATGGCTTCCATCTGCAATCTCCGGGATAGGTTTGACCACCCCTGGAACACTTGATATCATATCCTTCAGTTTTTGCAGTTCTTTGGCCATAGCATGGTTGATACCTGCATCCTGCATGAATCCATGGTTAGTGGTAAGAGAATTATTAAAAGTGTTACCTCCCATTGGGTTCAAGTTAGGAACACTGGATGTGAATCCATATTGCTGGGACTCTGGGATGATGGAGGGACCAGTGGAAGCAATGGTCTGCATTGGAATAAAATCTCCTTGATGGACATCTGAACTTCCTGTTTGCAAACTCTTCAAGGATCCTGGCATCTGGAGTGATCCCTGAAACTGGGATGATCCTGGAACAAAGGAGGATCCTTGAACCTGGGATGATCCTGGAACAAAGGAGGATCCTTGAACCTAAGATGATCCTGGAACAAAGGAGGATCCTTGAACCTGGGATGATCCTGGAACAAAGGAGGATCCTTGAACCTGGGATGATCCTGGAACGAAGGAGGATCCTTGAACCTGTTGTGCTCCTGAGTAGGCTCCTGAATTCATGAAGGATCCCATATGCTGAGGATAGGATCCTGCTGGCTGGAAATATGAACCTGATGCCTGAGTCACTATTGCTGAACCGAAGTGCACTCCTCTTGGTCTACCCACATGTTGAACGTCTGGGACCTCTGATAGCTGAGAAGTAATCATCGGAGTATCAAAATTCAAAGATTTGGGTACCAGTGGAGAATGATCCTCTGCCGCTTTATTTTGTTTCTTGAGATCTCCGATTTCTTTGAGGATCCTGTCATTAGTCTCATCTTGCCGCTGAATACGATCCCTCATCTGCAAAATCAAAGTAAACATATCACTAGTAGTGGGAGTAGAAGAAGTTGGAGCAGAAGAAGTTGGAGGTTTAGAGAAAATGGGAGTTGGTCTCTTCTCAGCATTTTTCTGAGATCCAGTAGGTGGTGGAGGCAAAGGTGGAATGCCCTGAGATGAATTGACCGCAGACATCGCTGTAGAGGTATTCTTCACCGATGAAGCCATGTATGCAACGATCCGGAATGATCACCAACAGAAAACTTTCTTATGAATGAAGCACCAATTGCCCCACGGTGGGCGCCAAACTGTTTTGGTCAAAAATCACACAAGGATAATGCAACCAAACTCTCTGTAACGGGGAATGATGCTTGAAATGATAAATGAAGATAAGGATCACTTATATGTAAATTGCACAAGTGACACAAGGATTTATACGAGGAAAAAGCCCTTGATCAATGAATGATCTCCGGCATAAAAAACCTCGGGTGATGGAAACTACCGATCACCAAGTTCAAATATAATAAACAACGTTTACAACTTCGGATAGTAACGAGCTAGGTACAAGGATCACTATGGTGTAGTCTGCTAGAGCGTGTGTGTAATGTGTCGTCTTCTCCAAATGCTCGAGAGTGCCGTTTATATAAGTGTGTGTGGTTGAATTTAGGCAAGTCACCTAACTACTAGCTCGTTACCCCTTTTTTAGAAATAGAAGTAAATTTAGCCTAACAAATTATCCGTAATTTGTGCTAAGTTTCCATATTCTCTTCAACGTCTATTTCTGGTTATGCATGTGCGAAATTAGCGTGGAAGATTCCTTAATGACGTTGCCAAGACCAGGTCCAACTTGTATTTCCTGCAAAACAACATGAAATTCAAAGAGAACAATCGTTAGTATGAGGATCCTTAGGATGATCCATTATCCTGTTCCTGAAGCTCTTCTGAGGATCACTATCTGCCACAGAAATAAGGATCATTATTAGGATATCATGTAAGGATCACAGGTCATTAAAAATCCTGCCCTAACACCCACCATTCTGAGCGATTTCTTTTCTGAAACCTGGGTTGCTTTCCGGTCACCCCATTCACAATAGGATATTCGTATCCTTTCCCTGAATTCACCCAGTCTTTCTTCTCTCTTACCATCATCTCCTATATCCAAGCGATTCCAATGATGTGGAGGGTCTTGAGTACCCTTGAAAGGATCATTGAGCATGAAGGCATTGATCTGGGCATGTCGGAGTTAGCAGAAATGTACAATCTTTTGAGCCACGGATCCCACCGATATTTATTCAAACATATACCCGGCGAAGAACACCCCATTCTTAAAACCACTAAGAATGACACCAATTGGAAAAGGTGGTTCTTCTTGTCACGAGGGATGCCATCCCAAATGGAAAGGATCTGCCAAGGAAGTGGGCCACCCATGGTAGGATAGAGGATCCTTAGAAGGATCACCGGATAACCTTGTTTCTGACAAGGATCACTAATATCCTTTTGTTTCTTTTGTGCATCTATCTCTGTTTCGCACATTATCCCATCACCTGCCACCAAGGAGAGGCCTGCTGCTTTTCGAAAACTTGATCCTGCAATAAGATCATTTCAAGCAAATACCCAGGATTCTCAAGAAGTATCCTTAGGTTCTGTAACAATGTCAAGTAAGTATCCTATTTTGTGCATAATTAAAGGTTTAAATAAAAATGAAATAAGGACACTTATCTGTTTTGGGTGTGTAGGTGCTGGAAAATCGTCTAAGTCTGCTTCTCGTTTTAGTGTCACTGACCTCGACACCGTCTGATCCGCAGAGAAGAAGCCTGCCGCTAGCCCTTCCGTCATAGTCCCCAAGGCAACCACTTCGAAGGGAAGAGGTGGAAAGAAAAGGAAGATTACCGGTACCCTTGAGGGTCTGCCACTGATCCAGCATCAGTTCGAGGAATATGTTGCTGATGTAAGAATAGCTAATCCTTATCTATGATTCTTGTACATGATCCTTCCATACTGAGGGTACGGGATCCTGAATTGTATCCTTTCTTTTGCAGAAATTTGCTGAAATCCAAGACTACGTTGGGAGCATTGAAGAGGTTGAGGAAAAGTACTCGGACCTCCAAAAAGTGGCACTGCTCAAGGGTCAGAAGATTGCCTCCCTCGAAAAGGACCTTAACGAAGCAAAGAAGCAGGCGGTTGCGGCTCAGGTCAACGCTGACTATGAGAAGCATGAGATCATGGAGGATGCTAAAGTCTCTGCTGCCATTGCCATGTACAAAACCAAGTTGCAGATGGTCCAAGAAGCTCAGGATCCTGACTTTGACAAGAGCAACTGGGATATAGAGGGCTGGAAGGCTAGGCTGGCTGAGCTGGACGACGAAGAAGAGGCTGGTGAGGTTCTGGCAATTAAGGCGACTGGAAGTGGCAAGTGTTATGGGTGAAGTTCTGAGCCCATATCCTGAGAATTATCTTGAATTATATCTTGCTTATATGATATATGTTTGCATCCGGGATGCTGATTCAGGATATTGGTAACATCCTAAATGGTATCCTTAGGGTCACTAACGGATTATGTGCAGGCACGTGGGTTAGAAGCTAGCAACGTTCATGAAGACCTTTTCTACTGAAGACTCGCTCCAAGTCGTTCACAGGAAGCCGTTGAAGCCGCTTTACTCGGTATTCAACGTTCACATTGGAATATTCGGAGCATCCCATGTTTATAGGAATTTTAGTTTACATTTCGTTACTATAAATAGATGGATATACCAGATCGAATAGGACATCACAGCTACACTCACAACACTTACACACTTGTTCTCTGGCAACTTGAACTTTCACACAAAGCATTGTAACACTTAGCGATGTGGTCAATATCCTGCACTGTATCCTGAAGTTTGAAGCAACAAGAAGAACTAGGCAGCTGCGATTGTCAGCTCCCGAAGTTTTATGCCGGCGATCTAGATTGATCAAGGGCTTTCCTCGTACATCTCGTGTCAACCCCTTTACTTTTTGCTCATTGTTTGATCGTAGATACAGCTCAATATCCTGAGCCGTATCCTGAACACTGTTTTTTCCAAACAACTTAGCTAACATATTTTCTACACTCTTTTTAGCACACTACCTCACTTAATTAATTTGATCACTTAATTGCTTCGGTAATTTTTGACCAAAATAATTTGGCGCCCATCGTGGGGCAAGTGGTGCTATCTTTACTAAAAATCTTTGTGAAATCATTAATCGGTTTTCTGTTTTCAAAACTTTTTGCCACATTATCTGCAATGGCCTCAAGATCAAGCATGAGCTCCTCCACTGTGTCTGCTATGAAATCTGCTACTACTGGTCCGGTGCTTCCACCACCTCCCCCAAGGATGCCAGCTTCTTCGCAACCTCAGGATATTATCCCTACTCGGAATATTCAGGAATCTGCTCCGATCTTAGCTTCTAATGATGAAATTCTAACCTTGTTTGGAAGTGTGCAGGAACAAATGAGACAGCAACAGGAAACAAACCAAATGCTGTTAAGAGAGGTACAACTCTTAAAAGTTGGCTCGAGCAGATCCACCGAAGATATCGTCACTCCTCTACAACCCAGAGCTTTGAACTTCAGTTCGGCTGTGTATACTGAGGATAATAGGGGGAATATTGTTCCCAGCCTTCCTCAGAATCATACTCCTGAAATACCCTCCTCGGTTAGGATGTCAACCATGAGGAGATCAGGATATGCTTCAGGATATGGGCAGAATCCTCAGGCTGGTAACGTATCTAATAATAATAATACACTTGTTACTAACAATGTTGGATCTTTGCAGGATACAGCTGTGACATCAGCATTGTTAGGGCAGGATTTTAATAACCTATGATCCTTACATGATATCCTAACAAGTGATCCTTGCTTTTCTGGCAGATAGTGATCCTCAGAAGAGCTTTAGGATCAGGATCATGGATCATCCTAAGGATCCTCATACTAACGATCGTTCTCTTTGAATTTAATGTTATTTTGCAGGAATTACGAGTTGGACCTGGTCTTGGCAACGTTATTAAGGAATCTTTCACGTAAATCTCGCACATACATCACCGGAAATAGACGTTGTGGAGAATATGGAAACTTAGCACAAATTATGGGCAATTAGTTAGGCTAAATTTACTTCTATTTCTAAAGGGGTGACGAGCTAGTAGTTAGGTGACTTGCCTAAAATACGACCACACACACTTATATAAAGGGCACTCTACAGCATTTGGAAGACACAACACATTTCTCACACGCTCTAGCATACGATACTATAGTGATCCTTGTACCTAGCTCGTTACCATCCGAAGTTGTAAACATTGTTTGTTATATTGAAGTTTGGTGATCGGTAGTTTCCATCACCCGAGGTTTTTTATGCCGGAGGTCATTCATTGATCAAGGGCTTTTTCCTCGTATAAATCTTTGTGTCACTTGTGCAGTTTTCATTTAAGTGATCCTTATCTTTGTTCATTATACCAAGCATCATTCCCGTTTACAAAGAGTTTGGTTGCATTATCCTTGTGTGATTATTGACCAAAACAGTTTGGCGCCCACCGTGGGGCAAATGGTGCTTCATTCATAAGAAAGTTTTTCTGTTGGTGATCATTCCGGAGTGTTGCATGGCTTCATCGTTGAAGAATACCTCCACAGCGATGTCTGCAGTCAATTCATCTAACGGCGTTCCACCTTTGCCTCCACCACCAGCTGGATCTCAGAAAAATGCTGAGAAGAGACCAACTCCTATTTTCTCTAAACCTTCATCTACTTCTGCTCTAACTTCTTCTGCTCCCAGTACTAGTGATATATTTACTTTGATTTTGCAGATGAGGGATCGTATGCAGCAGCAGGATGAAACTAATGACAGGATCCTCAAGGAAATCGGAGATCTCAAAAGGCAAAAGAAAACGGTAGAGGATCATTCCCCACTGATGCCCAAATCTTTGAACTTTGATACTCCGATGATTACTTCTCAGCCATCAGAGGTCCCAGATATTCAACATGTGGGTGGACCAAAAGGAGTGTACCTCGGCTCAGCAATAGTGACTCAGGCATCAGGCTCATATTTCCAGCCGGCAGGATCCTATCCTCAGCATATGGGATCCTTCGTGAATTCAGGAGCCTACTCGGGAGCGCAGCAATTTCAAGGATCCTCCTTTATTCCAGGACCATCCCAGGTTCAAGGATCCTCCTTTGTCCCAGGATTATGCCAGGGTCAAGGATCCTCTTTCGTTCCAGGATCATCCCAGTTTCGAGGATCCCTCCAGATGCCAGGATCCTCGAAGAGTTTGCAGACAGGAAGTTCAGATGTCCATCAAGGAGATTTTATTCCGATGCAGACCATTGCTTCCACTGGTCCCTCCATTATCCCAGAATCCCAGCAATATGGATTCACATCCAGTGTTCCTACCTTGAACCCGATGGGGGGTAACACTTTTTATAATTCTCTTACCACTAACCATGGATTCATGCATGATACAGGTATCAACCATGCTATGGCCAGAGAACTGCAGAAACTGAAGGATATGATATCAAGTGTTCCAGGGGTAGTCAAACCTATCCCGGAGATTGCAGATGGAAGCCATAAGGTATCTCGTTTTGCACCACCAATTTGTGATGCTGAGATACCCAAAAGATTCCATATTCCAACTATGAAGCTGTATGATGGTACAACGGATCCTGAGGAGCACATAGCACAATACAGGGAGAGGATGGAGATCAATCCAATTCCGGAAAGGTTAAAGGAAGCATGCCTATGCAAGGGATTTGGATCCACTCTTACTGGATCAGCTCTTAAATGGCTGCTAAGTCTTCCCCCTTACTCTATTACTTCGTTTGCTAATTTAGTTAACTTATTCAATAATCAATTTTCTTGTAGCAGAAAATTTGAACGATTGACTAGTGATTTATATAGGATAACTCAGGGTCATAATGAATCATTAAGGGATTATATAACCCAATTTAGTAAAGAATCCTTGGACATTCCCAACTTGGATGTGGCCACAGCTGTTGAGGCCTTCAAAATGGGATTGCTTAGGGATTCATTGTTCTATGATGATCTTGTTATGACACCATGCAGGAACCTAGACGAAGTAAGGACTCGGGCACTCAGGTTCATCCGGCTAGAGGATGACAAGAGGATCCAGGAGAGACAAGTAGGATCCTCAAAACAAGAAAAGCAAGGATCCTCTTTCAAAAGCAACAAATTCAAACCCTACAACAGAACTGACAACCAGAACGTGCATGTTGTTGACCAAGAAGAGGATGATGAGGATTATCCTCCGATTTCTGAATACTGTTTTTCCGTTGATAACCATGAACTAATCCTTGCAATGCAGAATCTAGGAGAAAAAGCCAGGTGGCCCAGAAAAAAATGACAAACCAGCCGCAGCTAAAGACAAATCAAAATGGTGTGCATATCATGAGGATTTTGGGCATTTGACAGAAGAATGCATCACATTAAGAAAGGAAATTGGATATCTGATGAGCAAGGGGCATTTAAAAGAGTTGTTGGGAAGAAAAAAACAAAGGACTCAGGATCCTGAAAGGATCCCTGAAAAAGCTCCAGCCCCTCCGGCAGATGCACAAGTGATAAACTTTATTTCTGGAGGATCAGACATCTGTGGTACATCCTTTTCAGCAGCTAAAAGGCATGCAAAGGAAGCTAAAATGGATAATGGAGAAAGACCTATTCGAACGTCAAGTGTCTCCGAAGGAAAAGTGATAACCTTTGATGAGGATGATCGCGTAGACATCCAGGATCCTCATCATGATAGTTTAGTTATTACTCTCTTTATTTCTAACCATTTTGTCCGCAGGATCCTAATTGACGGAGGAAGCGCAGTAAACATTATCCAGCTTGATGTTCTGAAGAAAATGGGTATTCCTGAATCAGACATCACACCAAGATCCTCCGTGCTTGTGGGATTTAGTGGCGAAACTAAGAAAACCCTGGGGGACATCAAACTCCCAATTTACGTGGAAGGATTACATAATTATCAGAAATTTTGTGTTATTGACTGTTTGTCTTGTTGTAATGTTATCCTTGGCAGGCCTTGGATACACGATATGAAGGTAGTCCCATCCACCTACCATCAATGTGTGAAGCTCCCTAGCCCTTGGGGAATAATCAAGATCGATAGTGATCAGCAGGAGGCTAAGGATTGTTACACCTCATCAATGAAACCAGCCTCGAAATCAAGGGAGCAATAGCAATTAAAGTATCCTCCGAGGGATGTCTTGGAGGCAAGAGAGCAGGATGTGGACGAAATCCTCTTGGATCCTGATGATCCTGAATCCAAAATCTATATCGGACCAGGGATCCTTGGACAAATGAAAGAAGACATTGTATCCTTCCTCAAAAGAAGAAAATCTACCTTTGCATGGAAACATGAGGATATGACAGGTATATCTAAGGATATTATCACTCATAAACTTGGCATTGACAGGTCAGTTAAACCAATCCATCAAAAAAGGAGGAAGTTTGCACCAGAAAGAAATGCCATTATCCAGGAAGAGGTAGAAAGATTACTACGAGCAGGTATGATTAGAGAAGTGAAGTATCCAAAGTGGCTGGCCAATGTGGTTGTTGTTCAAAAGAAAAATGGAAAGTGGAGGGTATGTGTCGATTTCACTGATTTGAATAAGGCATGTCCCAAGGATCCTTTCCCATTACCCCACATTGACTCCATGGTGGATGCAACGGCGGGTCATGAACTGTTAACCTTTATGGATGCATCATCTGGATTCCAACAAATTCAGATGGAACCATATGACCAAGAGGATACGGCTTTTATGACCCCAACCGGTTTATATTGTTATATTGCTATGTCGTTTGGATTAAGGAATGCAGGTGCAACATATCAAAGGCTGGTGAACATGATGTTCAAAGATCAGATTCGACAAACTATGGAAGTATACATAGACGATATGGTAGTAAAATCCAAGAAAGCTGAGGATCACCTAAGGGACTTGGAGGAAGCATTTGATATCCTTGATAATTATAACATGAAGCTCAATCCTTCAAAATGTCACTTTGGTGTTAAAGCAGGTAAATTCTTAGGATATATGGTAACCCAGAGGGGTATTGAAGCAAGCCCGGAACAAATCAAAGCATTGGTGAATATCAAATCCCCTGCCAACGCTAAGGATGTGCAAAGGCTAACAGGCAGGATAACAGCTCTAAACAGATTTATATCCAAATCCTCAGAAAAGTGTAAAGAATTCTATGATATCCTGAGAAAGAACAAGAAATTCGAATGGACTGAAAAAGCATGAGAATGCTTTACAAGCCCTCAAAGAATACATGTCCTCAGCTCCAGCATTGATGAAACAAGAAAAAGGAGATGTGTTATCCTTATATCTTGCGGTATCCTCAAAAGCAGTAAGTGCAGTCCTTGTTAAGGATCATGAAGGTACACAATATCCTGTCTATTATGTAAGTAAGAGTTTACTTGATGCTGAATCCAGGTATTCACACCTCGAAAAACTTATTCTTGCACTAATAATGGCATCTACTAAACTAAGACATTATTTTGAAACCCATGTTATCATTGTTAGAACTAATTTTTTCAATTAAGAATGTCCTCAGGAAACCAGAGATGTCCGGAAGGATGGCTAAGTGGGCAGTGAAGCTTAGTGCCCATGATATAAGATATGAGCCTAGAACAGCCATCAAATCTCAAGCATTAGCAGACTTTGTAGCTGATTTCAGTAGTGATTTACAAAAGGAAGCAGAATTGGAAGTCCAGCAGCTGGATGAAACCAAGGATCCTTGGATACTACATACTGATGGACCCTCAAATGTTAAAGGCACGGGACTCGGTATATTACTAAAATCGCCACAGGGGGATATAATACCCCACTCCATAGCTTGTGAGTTCCAAGCCACTAATAATGAGGCTGAATATGAAGCCTTGATTGCCAGTTTGCAAATTGCTAAGCATATGGGGATCAGGTATCTTGAGGTATACGTGGATTCATTGTTAATCACAAATCACTTTAATGGATCCTATGCTGTTAAAGGTGAAAAACTAACCAAATATTTAGAGATAGTCAAAGAATTGGCACTCTCCTTTGTTTTCTTTAGTTTGACACAGGTACCAAGGGAAGAAAATACAGAAGCTGATGCATTGGCCAATCTAGGATCATCTTTAAAGATCCCAGAGGATATAAGTATCCCCATCATCCATATCCTGGCTCCTGCTATTGAAAATCAGGTGGCCATGGAAATAGAAGAGGATTCTGCAATGATCCCTAGTGAGGATACTCAATACTTGTTCAGGATCATGGATCTCACCAATCATGAGATACTTACAACACGGAGAGATTCCTATGGGAGAAAACCCTAGGACTTTCAGAATTAAGGTATCTCAATTCACAATCTTAAATAATATGTTGTATAAGCGATCTCTTGCAGGACCATATTTAAGATGTATCGAGGATCCTGAAGTTCAAGAAGTTTTAAAAGACTTCCATAAAGGAGACTGTGGAAACCACACTGGGGGCAGGGCATTGTTCTCAAGGATCTTAAGGACAGGATACTACTGGCCAACTATGAAAAGGGATGCTGTGGAGTATGCTAAGAAGTGTGATCCTTGTCAAAGACACAGCAATATCCTTCATCAGCCGGCTGAACTTCTACATCCTATACCATCCTCTTGGCCATTCATGAGATGGGGGATGGATATAGTTGGCAAGCTCCCTAAGGCACCCGGTGGAAAAGTGTTCATGCTTGCTATGACTGACTACTTCTCCAAGTGGATAGAGGCTGAAGCTTTTGCCTAAGTCAGAGAAAAGGAAGTTATATCCTTTATTAAGAGAAATATTATAACTAGATTTGGCATTCCTTCTGAAATTGTATGTGATAATGGTTCCCAATTTATTGGGAGCAGAACTACTAACTTTTGTGACAGCTGGGGGATTAAGATGATAACATCAACACCAGTCCACCCACAAGCCAATGGACAAGCAGAATCATCCAACAAGATTATCATCAACAATCTGAAGAAGAAACTTGGATCCAAGAAAGGGAAATGGGCAGAAGAGTTACCTTACGTGCTTTGGGCTGATAGGACAACCCCCAAGAATGCTACTGGCCAAACACCATTCTCTTTGGTATTTGGGGCAGAATCAGTGATCCCAACAGAAATGGTGGTCCCAACTGCTAGAACAAGTACCCGTGATCCTGAGGAGAATGATGCAAACCTAGCTCAAGACTTGGACACTATTGAGGAAATCAGGGATCTGGCTAGGATAAGGATGGCTAGCTACCAACAAAGAATGGCTGGTGCTTACAACAAAAATGTCAGGATAAGGAAATTCCAAGTTGGGGATATGGTATTGAGAAAAGCATTCCAAAACACCACCAATCCTGCTGATGGGAAATTGGCACCAAAATGGGAAGGCCCTTATTTGATTGAAGCCGAAGTAGGAAAGGGGGCATATAGACTGCTAACCATGGAGGGTAATTTGTTACCAAGAGCCTGGAATGCTGTCCACTTGAAGAAATATTTCATGTGAGCAGGATCCTCCTGGCACATGTGATCCTTAGAAATGAAGTATCCTTCAAGGATCCCTGAAGTATCGATGATCCTTACTCTGGTAATGTCCTGAGCTCGAACTCATATTTACATGTCTTCTTATTTAAGGATAAGGACCATGTATCCTTCATCCTTCTCTCACGAGATTTTGAGTTCTGATAGTCCAGGTACCCTTAGCAAGTTGTCGACAATCTTCAGAAGCAACTCAGATCCTTGGGTTCAACCCCAGTTGTTTGGGCTTGTCCCCAGTTATCCTTGGGCTTGTCCCCAGTTTCGCCTGTAGCGCACGATGATCCTGGTATAGTTCAAGTCTTTGGGACCAGTACTCGCTTTAGGGGCTGATAATTCCATCGTACTAGCTATACCTAGGATCCTACGTATAATGGTAGACGTACCATACATCCGTTCCTAAGGTTTCTAACGTTTTCACGTTAGCTAAGGTTTTGGCACTATCATGTCACTAAGTTTGGATAGTCGCCAGTAAGGGCCATACTCCAGTTTACACACGATCCTTGGGCTTGTCCCCAGTTATCATTGGGCTTGTCCCCAGTTATTAACTTTTATCTTATATTGGCTTAGTCCCAAGTTATGTTCTATTTCAGGTCTTTGAAGTTAAACAACCAAAGATCCTTGATCTTTACTTCTTACTAAGGTTTGTCTCATAGTTATCCTGGTTATGGTATTAAGGGTTAGGATCCTAACTTGGATCCTCAGGTATGATCCTTAACTATTTTTAAATTTTGTCCGTTGCTTATTCAAATGACCCTTGTATTTTGACAACTAAACCTGTGATCCTTAAAATTTATTACTTTTTGGGATTTTTCAACTATAGGATATTTGATCCTGGATCATATCCTAAATATTTTTAATCTAATTTTTTTCAAGATTTCTTATTTAGACAAATGTATATCAAAACAATTGGAAATTAAAAGGATAAACAAGGATAACAACACAAGATTAGCCAAAAAGATTAGAGTTATTTTATTAACAAAAGTTTAAACCATCAAAAGTTGTCAAAATTGCCAACTCACGTTTATACCAGCAAAACGTGGCCCGTCCACATGGGTTGGCAACGGGTGTCCATTGTTCATGCGGTCATAGCAGTGCAGGAAATAAAAGTCAGCAGGATAACAAGTGGCTTCATCCACCAAACAGAGGATCCCTCCACCACCTATTATCCTACCTATTGTTTAAAGGATCATGGATCCTTACCCTAAAAACTATTGTTCAAGTTACAAACCCTTAAACTGTTCAAACAAACAACCACCAAACAAAAAAAATTGGGCTCCGGCTAAGTCTCGAAATTTCCATCATCGCCCAATGATGCAGCTCAATCCTTCGCTGCACCATCACCACCAGCTCCGCTTGCCTCACCACTATGATCCTTGCCAGCGCCTCCATCCTCAAGCATCAGGATCTCCTCAGCCTCTTCATCATCCTCCAGCTCTGCCAGCCTCGCCTTCCAGCCCTCCACGTCCCATGAGCTCCTATCGAAGGCAGGATCCTGAGCCTCCATAGCCATTTGCAGCTGGATCTTGTACATAGCTATTGCAGCAGAGACCTCGGCATCCTGGGTGATCTCATGCTTCTCATAGTCAAAGTTGATCAGCATCTTGGCAGCATCATCCTTGGTGGCCCGGAGCTCCTTCTCAAGATCAGCTATCTTGAGATCCGTCAGCACAACAACCTGTTGAAGGTCAGCAATCCGGCGGTCCTGATCCTCGACGTGGCCAACATACGTCTCTATCTCAGCAAATTTCTGCAACGAAGACAAGGCATAATATCAGAGACAAACGGTCCTCAAAACAATCAGGATACACAAGCAGGGACAGTGATCCTTACCTCGTTGAAGTAGTCCAGAAACTGTTGGCGGAGCAGGGGCAGACCTTGCAGATCCTCGGCTTCAGAGGCCTTTCTCTTCTTGCCTCCTTTTCCTCTGACAGGCGCCTTGGGGACGGAAGCACTTGGGCTAGCAGGAGTCTTCTTCCTTGAGGATTTGACATTAGTAAGATCATCGATGCCGAACTTCGAAGCAGACTTAGAGGATTTCCCAGCACCTACACAACCAAAATAAGATAAGTATTTTAACTTAATTCGAATTCCCGCATAGAATTACTTTTTGAATAAGGATACTTACTTGACATTGTGGCAGAGGCAGAGGATACTTCCTGAGAATCCTGGGTGGTAACCTGGAAAGTCCTTATTTCAGGATCTAGCTTCTTAAAGGCCAGGAGTCTCTCTTTTGCAGCAGGAGTCAACCTAAGATGAGAAACGGATATAGCTGCACAATAAACAAGAGAATATCAGTGATCCTTATGCTAAAGGATAAGTTCTATGGTGATCCTTTCAGGATCCTCTATCCTACCATGGGTAGCCCACTTCTTGGGCAAATCCTTCCCGTCAGGGATGGTATCTCTCCTCACAAAAAAGAACCGCCGCTTCCAGTTCGTGTCATTTTTGGTAACTTTGAGAACATGGTGCTCTTCACCAGCTTTTCGTTTGAACAAATATCGGTGGGATCCAAAAGTAGTGAGATCATACATCTCAGCCAACTCAGCCATACCAAGGTCAATCCCTTCTTGTTCGATGATCCTTTCAAGGGTGTATAAAACCCTCCAGATCATCGGCATAGCCTGGATATAACAGATGCCGGTAAGGGAGAAAAAGGATTCGGTGAACTGAGGGAAAGGATACGAGTATCCTATCATGAAAGGAGTGACCGGGAAAGCTACCCAAGTCTCAGAAATGTAAACGCTCAGAGCGGTAGGGCTAAAAGATTTAAAGAGGGTGTTCGCTAGAAAACAATGACGGATTTTGTCAATTTGAGGATCAGTAAAACAACACCTCTCTGTGGGGGAATCCTTGATGATCCCTTGACCCTTCAAGGGGCTGTTCTTCTTAGGATCCTTGCTGGGAGAGTTCCGGAGCAACATATTGAACGAAATAAGAAAAGCAGAGCAAGCAAGAGAGAAGATGAAGGGGAATACATGTTCAATCCTCTGGTCGCGGTTATAAAGGGAAGTGTCCTTGAATTTAAATGCAAACGATCCTATCCCTATCTCTATTTATAATGATGATTTGTGCAGGGCTGTCACCTCCAAGACGTCAGATCGCAAAGGATAGTTCATTCTTAACGGCTATATATCCGTTGAGTTAGTTATAGATAAGACCGGCAAAATATAACTCGTTAATATTACATAATTACTCCTTATATTTTGGGGGCAATTGTTAGGGCAGGATTTTAATAACCTATGATCCTTACATGATATCCTAACAAGTGATCCTTGCTTTTCTAGCAGATAGTGATCCTCAGACGAGCTTCAGGATCAGGATCATGGATCATCCTAAGGATCCTCATACTAACGATCGTTCTCTTTGAATTTAATGTTATTTTGCAGGAATTACGAGTTGGACCTGGTCTTGGCAACGTTATTAAGGAATCTTTCACGTAAATCTCGCACATACATCACCGGAAATAGACGTTGTTGAGAATATGGAAACTTAGCACAAATTATGGGCAATTAGTTAGGCTAAATTTACTTCTATTTCTAAAGGGGTGACGAGCTAGTAGTTAGGTGACTTGCCTAAAATACGACCACACACACTTATATAAAGGGCACTCTATTGCATTTGGAAGACACAACACATTTCTCACACGCTCTAGCATACGATACTATAGTGATCCTTGTACCTAGCTCGTTACCATCCGAAGTTGTAAACATTGTTTGTTATATTGAAGTTTGGTGATCGGTAGTTTCCATCACCCGAGGTTTTTTATGCCGGAGGTCATTCATTGATCAAGGGCTTTTTCCTCGTATAAATCTTTGTGTCACTTGTGCAGTTTTCATTTAAGTGATCCTTATCTTTGTTCATCATACCAAGCATCATTCCCCGTTTACAAAGAGTTTAGTTGCATTATCCTTGTGTGATTTTTGACCAAAACAAGCATTATCTAGGGAGCTTCAGAAGCTAAAGGATATGATATCCAGTGTACCTGGGGTGGTTCAGCCAATTCCTGAAGTATCCCAGGATAGCCACAGGATATCTCGGTTCGTACGTCCTATTTGTGATGCTGAAATCCCAAAAAGATTCCAAACTCCAATCATGAAGCTTTATGATGGAACCACGGATCCTGAGGAGCATATTGCCCAGTATAGGGAGAGAATGGAGATCAACCCTATCCCTCCGGAGCTCAAGGAAGCATGTTTATGCAAGGGTTTCAGCTCTACCTTAACAGGATCAGCCCTGAAATGGCTGTTAAACGTTCCTCCTCACTCAATTACTTCTTTTGCTCATTTGGTTAACTTATTTAATAATCAATTTTCTTGCAGTCGGAGATTTGAAAAACTAACAAGCGACCTTTACAGGATAACACAGGGGCCTCAAGAGTCCCTGAGGGATTATGTGAACAAGTTCAGTCGGGAATCCTTAGACATCCCGCATCTTGATGTTGCAACAGCTATGCAAGCTTTCAAGATGGGGCTGCAAAAGGATTCTCAATTTTACCAAGACCTTGTAATGAACCCATGCAGGAACTTGGACGAAGCTCGAAACAGGGCCCTAAGATATATTCGATTGGAGGATGACAGAAAGATGCAAGAGAGGATGAATGCATCCTCAACATATGAATCAACTAACAGGAAGTCAGAATCCTCGCACAAACCATACCGCTCTAAGCCGTATGGTAGAAATGATAATAAGAGAGTGAACGCTGTTGAAGATGAGGATCCTGAAGAATATCCTGAGTTATCTGAATATTGCTTTTCTGTTAACATTCCTGAATTGATGTATGCCATGCAGGGTTTAGGAGACAAGGCTAGGTGGCCTCGAAAGAATCAACAAAAAGCTGATTGGAAAGATAAGTCAAAATGGTGTGCCTTCCATGAAGATTTCGGACATGTGACGTAGGATTGCATTGCCCTAAGGAAAGAAATAAGCTATCTTCTGAGCAAGGGTTATCTGAAAGATCTCTTGGGAAGAAAGAAGAATAAAGGCCAGGATACTGAGAAGGATCCCGAACGAGCAGCCTCACCTCCCGCAGATGCCAAGATAATCAACTTCATTTCGGGAGGATCCGACATTTGTGGGACTTCGTATTCGGCGGCAAAAAGACATGCAAAAGAAGTTAAGGCTGAGAGGGGAGACAAACCTGTCAGGATGACTACCCTCACTACTGACAAAATGATCACATTTGATGCTGATGACAGGGATACTGTCCAAGATCCTCATCATGATGCTCTAGTAATAACGTTATATGTGGCTAACCATTTTGTACGCAGGATATTGGTAGATAATGGCAGCTCCGTCAATATAATCCAACTAGAGACTCTGAAGAGAATGAATGTGTCTCCAATGGACATCACTTCAAAGTCCACCGTGCTTGTTGGGTTCAGTGGAGAGGCTAGGAACACAGTGGGTGAGATAAAGTTACCGGTATATGTTGAAGGAGTCAACTCGATATAACGTTTCTGTGTGATGGATTCTCTATCCTGCTATAACATCATACTGGGGAGACCATGGATTCATGATATGAAGGCTGTACCATCAACATATCACCAATGCATCAAGATCCCTACTCCTTGGGGAGTTGTGAAAGTTGATAGTGGTCAACATGAAGCGAAAGAATGTTACTCATCCTCGATGAAATCCTCGACCAAGCCTAGTGCAGCATAGCAATTAAAGATGCGGGCCCAGGATATCGTGGAGGACCCGGAGCAGGATGTGAAGAAAATTATCCTGGATCAGGATAATCCTGATATCTCGGTGCTCGTAGGAACCAATATCCCTCAGGATATTGAGGAGCAGTTAACTAACTTTTTGAAATGCAGGATGTTAACATTTGCATGGAAGCATGAGGATATGACAGGTGTATCCAAAGACATTATCACTCATAAGCTTGGAATTGACAGGTCATTCAAGCCTATACAACAAAAGAGAAGGAAGTTCGCCCCTGAACGAAATGCAATTATTCAAGAGGAAGTTGAGAGATTATTGAAGTCCAAGATGATCAGAGAAGTCAAATTTCCTAGATGGCTAGCAAATGTGGTAGTGGTCCAAAAGAAGAATGGGAAATGGAGAGTTTGTGTAGATTACACAGACCTAAACAAAGCTTGTCCAAAAGACCCGTTCCCTCTTCCACATATCGACTCAATGGTGGATGCTACTGTCGGGCATGAAATGTTGACTTTCATGGATGCATCCTCAGGATTTTAGCAGATTCAAATGGAACCTTCTGACCAGGAGGATACTGCCTTCATGACACCAACAGGTATTTATTGTTATACGGCTATGCCTTTTGGTTTGAAAAATGCAGGTGCAACATTCCAGAGATTGGTAAATATGATGTTTAAAGAGAAGCTGGGGGACACCATGGAAGTATACATTGATGATATGGTGGTAAAATCAAAGAGAGCCCAGGATCACCTCCAGGATATTAAGGGAGCATTTGATATCTTGGACCAGTATAACATGAAGCTAAATCCTGCTAAGTGTCATTTCGGAGTAGGGGCAGGAAAATTCCTAGGATATATGGTGACCAAAAGGGGAATAGAGGCGAGCCCGGAGCAGATTAAAGCCATCTTGGATATTAAATCACCTTCAAATATGAAAGACGTTCAGCAATTAACAGGGAGAGTGGCAGCACTAAGCCGATTTATTTCAAGATCCTCAGGAAAGTGCAAAGAGTTCTATGATATCCTGAAAAAGAATAAGAAATTTGAATGGGGTGAGAAGCATGAAGCAGCCCTGCAGGATTTGAAGCAGTATCTTTCAACCGCACCTCTATTGATGAAGCTTGAGGATGGTGAATCATTATCCCTGTATCTTGCAGTGTCAGGGAATGCAGTAAGTGCAGTCCTTGTAAAGGATCACGAAGGTCAGCAGTATCCTGTTTATTATGTTAGCAAAAGTTTGTTAAATGCTGAAACTAGATATTCTCACCTAGAAAAGTTAATATTGGCTCTAGTTATGGCATCAACGAAGCTTAGACATTACTTTGAGACACATAGGATTCATGTTAAAACTAATTATCCTGTTAAAAACGTACTTAGGAAACCAGAGATGTCCGGTAGGATGGCTAAGCGGTCGGTAAAGTTGAGTGCTTATGAGTTGGTATATGTGTTAGGGCTGGATTTTTATCATATGTGATCCTTACACGTGATCCTAACCAGTGATCCTTGTTTCTTTGGCAGACAGTGATCCTCAGCAGGACTTCAGGATCAGGATCATAGACCATTGGAAGGATCCTCATGCTAATAGTTACCTTCGTGTAATACAACATTATTTTGCAGGAACATCTAGCAGGATATGCTCTTAACATCATGATCCAGGGACGCGTCTTCACAATTATGGCAAGAGCTTAATTGAAGAAAGACGTTGCACAGGATATGGAAACATGGCTTGATTCATGGGCAACAATTTAGGCTAGATTGTCTTTATTTCTAAAGGGGTAATGAGCTGATAATTAGTCCTTTTACCTAAAATAGGTCACCTACACACGTATAAGTACCACCCTTCCTCATTCGGAAGAACACACACGACATACGACACAACTCTCAAACACTTAGACACTCAGTGATCCTTGTACTCAACTCATTATCATCCAAAGTTGTAATCATATTTTTGTTATATTGAAGTTGGTGATCGGTAGTTGCCATCACCCGAGGTTTTTTATGCCGGAGATCATTCATTGATCAAGGGCTTTTTCCTCGTATAAATCATTGTGTCTTTGCATCTTTATCACAGAAGTGATCCTTTACTTTCATAATTAACCAAGCATCATACCCCGTTTTCATAAAGTTTGGTTACACTATCCTTGTGCGATTTTTGACCAAAATAGTTTGGCGCCCACCGTGGGGCAATTGGTGCTTCATTCATAAGAAAATCTTTTGTTCGAAATCACTTCAAAGAGTTACATGGCTTCATCATTGAAGAACACGTCCACGGCGATGTCTGCGGTCACTTCATCACAGATCACCTTGCCTCCTCCACCGGCAGGATCTCAGAAAAATACTGAGAAGAGATCAACTTCCACTTTCTCTAAACCTCTATCTTCTTCTGCTATGAATTCTTCTATTCCCAGTACTAGTGATGTATTTGCTTTAATTTTGCAGATGAAGGATCGTATGCAGCGGCAAGATGAAACTAACGAAAGGATCCTCAGGGAAATTGGAGATCTCAAAAGACAAAAGAAAGCGGCAGAGGATCATTCTCCACTGATGCCCAAATCCTTGAGCTTTGATACTCCAATGATCACTTCCCAGCCATCAGGGATCCCGGACGTGCAAATCATAGGGGAGTCAAGAGGATCACATCTCAACTCGGCAGCAATGACTCAGACATCAGACTCACATTTTCAGCCTGTAGGATCCTATCCTCAATATATGGGATCCTTCATGAATCCGGGAGCCTATCCGGGGGCACAGCAGTTTCGAGGATCCTACTTTGTTCCAGGATCATTCCAGGGCCAAGGATCCTCCTTTGTTCCAGGATCATCCCAGGTTCACGGATCCTCCTTCGTTCCAGGATCATCCCAGACACCAGGATCCTTACAGATGCCAGGATCCCTAAAAAGTTTGCAAACAGGAAGTCTAGATGTCCATCAAGGGGACTTCATTCCAATGCAGACCATTGCTTCCACTGGTCCCTCCGTTGTTCCAGAACCCCGGCAATATGGATTCCCTAACTTGAACCCAATGGGAGGTAACACTTTAAACAATTATCCTACCACTAACCATGGATTCATGCAGGATACAGGTACCAATCATGCTATGGCCAGGGAATTACAGAAACTAAAGGACATGATCTCAAGTGTTCCAGGGGTAGTCAAGCCTATCCCAGAGATTGCAGATGGAAGCCACAAGGTATCTCGCTTTGTACCACCAATTTGTGATGCAGAGGTACCCAAAAGGTTCCATATCCCTACCATGAAGCTGTATGATGGCACAACGGATCCAGAGGAGCATATAGCACAATACAGGGAAAGGATGGAAATCAATCCTATCCCAGAAAAATTGAAGGAAGCATGCCTATGTAAAGGATTTGGATCCACTCTAACTGGATCAGCTCTTAAGTGGCTGCTAAGTCTTCCCCCCTACTCTATTACTTCATTTGCTAATTTAGTTAATTTATTCAATAACCAATTCTCTTGTAGTAGAAAATTTGAAAAATTAACTAGCGATTTGTACAGGATAACTCAAAATCATAATGAATCATTAAGGGATTATATAACTAAATTTAGTAAAGAATCCTTGGACATTCCCAACTTGGATATGGCTACGGCTGTTGAAGCCTTCAAAATGGGACTGCTTAAGGATTCACTATTCTATGATGATCTTGTTATGACACCATGCAGGAATTTAGATGAAGTAAGAACTCGAGCACTCAGGTTTATCCGGCTAGAGGATGACAAGAGGATCCAGGAGAGACAAGTGGGATCCTCAAAACCGGAGAAGCAAGGATCCTCCTTCAAGAGCAACAAATTCAAATCCTACCATAGGAATGAGAACAAGAATGTGCATGCTGTTGACCAGGAAGAGGATGATGAAGATTATCCTCCAATCTCAGAATATTGTTTCTCCGTTGATAATCATGAACTGATCCTTGCAATGCAGAATCTAGGTGAAAAAGCCAGATGGCCCAGGAAGAATGATAAACCATCCGGGACTAAAGATAAGTCCAAATGGTGTGCATACCATGAGGATTTCGGGCATCTGACTGAAGATTGCATAGCCTTAAGAAAAGAAATTGGATACCTGCTAAGCAAGGGGCATCTAAAAGAATTGTTGGGGAGAAAAAAGCAAAGGACCCAGGATCCTGAAAGGATCCCTGAAAAGGCTCCAGCACCTCCGGCAAACGCACAAGTGATTAACTTTATATCCGGAGGATCAGACATTTGTAGTACATCCTTTTCAGCGGCCAAAAGACATGCAAAAGAATCAAAAATGGATAATGGAGAAAGGCCTATTAGAACCTCAAGTGTCTCAGAAGGGAAGATGATAACATTTGATGAGGATGATCGCATCAACATTCAGGATCCTCACCATGATAGTTTAGTTATCACTCTCTTTATCTCTAACCATTTTGTCCGCAGGATCCTTATCGATGGAGGAAGCTCAGTGAACATTATCCAGCTTGATGTTCTGAAGAAAATGGGTATCCCAGAATCAGACATCACACCAAGATCCTCCGTGCTTGTAGGATTCAGTGGAGAAACAAAGAAAACTCTGGGGGACATCAAACTCCCAATCTACGTGGAAGGATTACATAATTACCAAAAATTTTGTGTTATTGACTGTTTATCTTGTTGCAACGTTATCCTTGGCAGGCCTTGGATACATGATATGAAAGCGGTCCCATCTACCTACCATCAATGTGTGAAGCTCCCTAGCCCATGGGGAATAATCAAGATCGATAGTGACCAGCAGGAGGCTAAGGATTGTTATACCTCATCTATGAAGCCAACCTCAAAGCCAAGGGAGCAATAGCAACTACAGTACCCTCCGAGGAATGTCTTGGAGGCAAGGGAACAAGATGTGGACGAAATCCTCTTGGATCCCAGTGATCCTGAATCAAAAATCTATATTGGATCAGGGATCCTTGGCAAGATGAAAGAAGACATGATATCCTTCCTCAAAAGAAGAAAATCTACCTTTGCTTGGAAACATGAAGATATGACAGGTATATCTAAGGATATTATTACTCACAAACTTGGCATTGACAGGTCTATCAAACCAATCCATCAAAAAAGGAGGAAGTTTGCACCAGAAAGGAATGCCATTATCCAAGAAGAAGTAGAGAGACTACTTCGAGCAGGTATGATCAGAAAGGTAAAGTATCCAAAATGGTTAGCCAATGTGGTTGTTGCCCAAAAGAAAAACGGAAAGTGGAGGGTATGTGTCGACTTCACTGATCTGAACAAGGCATGTCCCAAGGATCCCTTCCCATTACCCCACATTGACTCCATGGTGGATGCAACAGCGGGGCATGAACTGTTGACCTTTATGGATGCATCATCTGGGTTCCAACAAATCCAGATGGAACCATCTGACCAAGAGGATACAGCCTTTATGACCCCAACCGGTTTATATTGTTATATTGCCATGCCTTTTGGACTAAGAAATGCAGGTGCAACATATCAAAGGTTGGCAAATATGATGTTCAAAGATCAAATTGGAAAAACTATGGAGGTGTACATAGATGATATGGTGGTCAAGTCAAAGAAAGCTGAGGATCACCTAAGGGACTTAGAAGAAGCATTCGATATCCTTGATAATTACAACATGAAACTTAATCCTTCAAAATGCCATTTTGGTGTTAAGGCAGGAAAGTTCTTAGGATACATGGTAACCCAGAGGGGCATTGAAGCAAGCCCGGAACAAATCAAAGCATTAATAAATATCAAATCTCCTGCCAATGCCAAGGATGTTCAAAGACTGACAGGCAGGATAGCAGCTTTGAACAGGTTCATATCGAAGTCCTCAGAGAAATGCAGAGAATTTTACGATATCCTAAGGAAGAATAAGAAGTTCGAATGGACTGAGAAGCATGAGAATGCTTTACAAGCCCTAAAAGAGTATATGTCCTCAGCACCAGCATTAGCAAAACCGGAAAAAGGAGATGTGTTATCCTTATATCTGGCGGTATCCTCGACCGCTGTAAGTGCTGTCCTTGTTAAGGATCACGAAGGTACACAATATCCTATCTACTATGTAAGTAAAAGTCTACTTGATGCCGAATCCAGGTACTCACACCTCGAAAAACTTATCCTTGCATTAATCATGGCATCGACTAAGTTAAGACATTATTTTGAAACCCATACTATTGTTGTTAGAACTAATTTTCCAATTAAGAATGTCCTCAGGAAACCAGATATGTCAGGGAGAATGGCTAAATGGGCAGTAAAGCTTAGTGCCCATGATATAAGATACGAACCAAGAACAGCTATTAAATCTCAAGCACTAGCTGACTTTGTGGCTGATTTCAGTAGTGATCTACAAAAAGAAGCAGAATTGGAGGTCCAGCAGCTGGATGAGACCAAGGATCCTTGGATACTACACACTGACGGATCCTCAAATATCAAAGGCACAGGGCTAGGGATCCTACTAAAATCGCCACAGGGGGACATAATACCCCACTCCATAGCCTGTGAGTTCCAAGCAACTAACAATGAGGCTGAATATGAAGCCTTAATTGCTGGCTTACAAATTGCTAAGGATATGGGGGTAAAATATCTCGAAGTATATGTAGACTCATTATTGATCACCAATCACTTTAATGGATCCTATGCTGTTAAAGGTGAAAAACTAACCAAATATTTAGAGATAGTCAAAGAATTGGCACTCTCTTTTGTTTCTTTTAGCTTAACACAGGTACCAAGGGAGGATAACACGGAAGCTGATGCATTGGCCAACCTAGGATCATCCTTAAAAATTCCAGAAGACATAAGTATCCCTATCATCCATATCCTGGCTCCTGCTATTGAAAATCAAGTGGCCATGGAAATAGAAGAGGATACTGCAATAATCCCTAGTGAAGAAGCTCAATCTTATTCAGGATCATGGATCCTACCTATCATGAGATACTTGCAAAACGGAGAGATTCCAATGGGAGAAAATCCTAGAGCTTTCAGAATCAAGGTATCTCAATTTACAATCTTGAATAATGTGCTATATAAACGATCCCTTGCAGGACCATATTTAAGATGTATTGAGGATCCTGAAATTGAAGAAGTGTTGAGGGACTTCCATGAAGGAGATTGTGGAAACCACACTGGGGGCAGGGCATTATTCTCAAGGATCCTTAGAACAGGATACTACTGGCCAACCATGAAAAGGGATGCTATAGAGTATGCTAAGAAATGTGATCCTTGCCAAAGGCATAGCAATATCCTTCACCAACCAGCTGAATTACTACACCCCATACCATCCTCTTGGCCATTCATGAGATGGGGAATGGATATAGTTGGCAAGCTCCCTAAAGCACCTGGTGGAAAAGTATTTATGCTTGCCATGACTGACTATTTTTCCAAGTGGATAGAAGCTGAAGCCTTCGCTCAAGTCAGAGAAAAGGAAGTCATATCCTTCATTAAAAGAAACATTATAACTAGATTTGGCATTCCCTCTGAAATTGTATGTGATAATGGCTCCCAATTCATTGGAAGCAGAACCACTAACTTTTGTGACAGTTGGGGAATCAAGATGATAACATCAACACCAGTTCATCCACAAGCCAATGGTCAAGCAGAATCATCCAACAAGATCATCATCAACAATCTGAAGAAGAAGCTAGGATCCAAGAAGGGGAAATGGGCAGAGGAGTTACCTTATGTGCTATGGGCTGATAGAACAACTCCCAAGAATGCCACTGGTCAAACACCTTTCTCTTTAGTATTTGGGGCAGAAGCAGTGATCCCAACAGAGATGGTGATCCCAACTGCTAGAACAATTGCTCGTGATCCTGAAGAAAATGCTGCAATCCTAGCTCAGGATTTGGATACTATTGAGGAAGTCAGGGATCTAGCTAGAATAAGGATGGCAAGCTACCAACAAAGAATGGCTGGTACCTACAACAAAAATGTCAGGATAAGGAAGTTCCAAGTCGGAGATATGGTGCTAAGAAAAGCATTTCAAAATACTATCAATCCTGCTGACGGGAAGCTAGCACCAAAATGGGAAGGTCCCTACTTGATTGAAGCTGAAGCAGGAAAGGGGGCATACAGGTTGCTAACCATGGAAGGAAACTTGTTACCAAGAGCCTGGAATGCTGTTCACTTAAAGAAATATTTCATGTGAACATGATCCTTCATGCATGTGATCCTTACATTGAAGTATCCTTGAAGGATCCCGGAGATATCAGTGATCCCAACTCTGGTAATATGCTTATCCTAAAACTATTGCATTTTCTTACTTTTCACCTAAGGATAAGGATCATGTATCCTTCATCCTCTACTCACAAACCATTTGAGTTATGATAGTTCAGGTATCTTCAGCAAATCGTCAAAGATCTCCAAAAGCACCACAGATCCTTGGGTCCAACCCCAGTTATCCTTGGGATTATCCCCAGTTTCCGCCAGCAGCGCACGATGATCCTGGTATAGTTCACGTCTTTGGGACCAGTACCCACTTTCGGGGCTGACAACCTCATCGTACTGGCTATATTTAGGATCCTACGTATAATGGTAGACGTACCATACATCCGTTCCTAAGGTTTCTAACGTTTTCACGTTAGCTAAGGTTTTGACATTTTCATGTCACTAAGTTTGGATAGTCGCCAGAGAAGGGCCATACTCCAGTTTACATACGATCCTTTGGGCTTATCCCCAGTTATCCTTTGGGCTTGTCCCCAGTAATCCCCCGGGATCATCCCCAGTTATTCTTTGGGCATGTCCCCAGTTACTAATTTATCTTTTACATTGGCTTAGTCCCAAGTTATATCTCACTTTTCAGGTTTTGGATGTATAAACATATAAGGATCCTTAATCCTTATTAACTATCAAAGTCTTATCTATGATTGTCTTGATTGAAGGTAAGGATCCTAACTTGGGTCCTCAGGTATGATCCTTGACTATTTTGATTATATTCATTATCCTAACCGACCCTTACACTTTGACAACCAAACCTATGATCCTTGAACTAAAAATACTTTGAAAACTTTCAATATCAGGATATTTGATCTAGGATCATATCCTAAATTTATTAAAACATATTTTCAACTCTTGATAAATATATTACAAAGACAATTGAGAGAAAAGAAGATAATTAAAGGATAACAACACGAGATAAGCTAGAAAAGTTAAAGTTATATTATTAAACAAAAGGATCATTAACCCTTTCAAGAAAGTTGTCAAAATTGCCAACCCACATTTCTACCAGCAAAACGTGGCCCGTCCACATGGGTTGGCAAAGGGTGTCCATTGTCTATGCGGTCTTAGCATTGTGCAGGAAAATTAAAGCGGCAGGATCACAAAGGCTTCATCCCCCAAACAGAGGATCCCTCCACCTTTTGCAATCCTACCTATTGTTCAAAGGATCCAGGATCCTTAACCCTAAGAAACTATTGTTCAGAGATTACAGACCATAATTGTTTCAAACCATCAACAACCACAAAAACCACTACCAAACCTAAAAAATTGGGCTCCGGCCTAGTCAACAATATCCATCATCGCCCAATCATGCAGCCTACTCCTTCGCTGCTTCGTCACCACCAGCATCTCCACCTTGATCCTTCTCAGCACCACCACCTTCCAGCATGGGGATCTCCTCAGCCTCATCCTCGTCCTCCAGGTCTGCCAGCCTTGCCTTCCAACCTTCAACATCCCACGAGCTTTTGTCAAAGGTAGGATCCTGAGCCTCCTCGGCCATCTGAAGTTGTATCTTATACATAGCAATTGCCGCGGAGACCTTAGCATCTTGGGTGATCTCCTGCTTCTCGTTATCCATATCGATCAACCTCTGAGCAGCCTCAGCCTTCATGACCCGGAGTTCCTTCTCAAGATCTCCTATCTTGAGATCCTTAAGCACGCCCATTTGTTGAAGGTCAGCAATCTGGCTCTCTTGATCCTCAACATGGCCAAGATAGGTCTCGATCTCGGCAAGTTTCTGCAAAGAGGGAAATAAGGTAAGTTCAGAACCGAATGATCCTCGAAGAAACAGGATACACAAACAGGATATTCGAAACGGATGACCAACAGGGGCAGTGATCCTTACCTCATTCACGTAGTCAAGGAATTGCTGACGGAGGAGGGGAAATCCTTGGAGATCTTCAGAGGTTTTCCTCTTTTTTCCCTTGCCCCGGATAGACGCTTTGGGAGCTGATGCTGAAGGACTGGCAGCAGGAGCCTTCTTCTTTGAAGACGTAACATTGGCAAGATCACTTAACCCAAATTTAGAGGCAGATTTGACAGATCTGGCAGACTTTCCGGCACCTACACAATCAAAAAACAAGATAAGTTGCTTTATTAATCAAACAATCCTACATATAACTTATTTTCTGTAAGGATACTTACTTGACATAGTGGCAGATGCAGAGGATACTTCTTGAGAATCTTGGACGGTGACCTGGAAACTTCTGACTTCAGGATTAAGCTTTTTAAAAGCTAGAACTCTCTCTTTTGCAGCAGGGCTTAATTTCAGATGAGCAATGGATATAGCTGTACAAGAAATAAAAAGAGATATTAGTGATCCTCATTATATGAGACAAGGCTGATAGTGATCCTTCGAGGATCCTCTATCCTACCATGAGTGGCCCATTCTTTGGGCAGATCCTTCCCATCCGGGATGGAATCCCTTCTAACAAAGAAAAAACGACGCTTCCAGTTTGTATCATTCTTGGTGACCTTGAAGACAGGGTGATCCTCCCCGGCTTTCCGTTTCAGCAGATACCGGTAAGAGCCAAAAGTGGTAAGATCGTAAAACTCGGCCAACTCCGTCATCCCCAGATCAATCCCTCTCTGCTCAATGATCCTTTCGAAGGTATACAGAACCCTCCAGATCATCGGCATAGCTTGGATATAAGAGATGCCGGTTAAAGAAAAGAAGGATTGGGTGAAGGATGGAAAAGGATATGAATACCCTATGGTGAATGGAGTAGCAGGAAAAGCCACCCAAGTATCCGAAACAGAATCACTCAGAGCGGTAGGTGTGAAGGACTTGAAAACCGCATTCGCCGGAAAACAATGACGAATTCTGTCTATGTGAACATCAGTAAAACAACACCTCTCCGTAGGAGAATCCTTGATAATCCCCTGGCTTTTTAAGGGACTATCCTTCTTAGAATCCTTGTGTGGAGAATTCCGGAGCAACATGTTTATGACAAGACGGAAACAGAGTAGAAGCAAAAAACAGAGCAAAGAGAAGGAAGAAGGGAAAGAGAGAAGAAGAGGATACCTGATCAAGTCTTCGGTAGTGATTATAAAGGGAAGATACCTCGAATTTAAATACAGAATGATCCTAACCCTATCTCCTATTAATAATGATGATTTGCAGGGATTGTCACATCTGTGACGTAATTATCACAACGGCTAGTCCATGTGTAACGGCTAGTTATTCGGAATCGCTCGTTAGAGATAAGATCAAAACAAAATATAACTCGTCTATTTACAATTAACTCCTTATATTTTGGGGGCAATTGTTAGGGCTGGATTTTTATCATATGTGATCCTTACACGTGATCCTAACCAGTGATCCTTGTTTCTTTGGCAGACAGTGATCCTCAGCAGGACTTCAGGATCAGGATCATAGACCATTGGAAGGATCCTCATGCTAATAGTTACCTTCGTGTAATACAACATTATTTTGCAGGAACATCTAGCAGGATATGCTCTTAACATCATGATCCAGGGACGCGTCTTCACAATTATGGCAAGAGCTTAATTGAAGAAAGACGTTGCACAGGATATGGAAACATGGCTTGATTCATGGGCAGCAATTTAGGCTAGATTGTCTTTATTTCTAAAGGGGTAATGAGCTGATAATTAGTCCTTTTACCTAAAATAGGTCACCTACACACGTATAAGTACCACCCTTCCTCATTCGGAAGAACACACACGACATACGACACAACTCTCAAACACTTAGACACTCAGTGATCCTTGTACTCAGCTCATTATCATCCAAAGTTGTAATCATATTTTTGTTATATTGAAGTTGGTGATCGGTAGTTGCCATCACCCGAGGTTTTTTATGCCGGAGATCATTCATTGATCAAGGGCTTTTTCCTCGTATAAATCATTGTGTCTTTGCATCTTTATCACAGAAGTGATCCTTTACTTTCATAATTAACCAAGCATCATACCCCGTTTTCATAAAGTTTGGTTACATTATCCTTGTGCGATTTTTGACCAAAACAATATGAACCTAGAAATGCCATAAAGTCCCAGGCTTTAGCTGACTTTGTGGCTGATTTCAGTAGTGACGTTCAGGATGAGGTAGAACGAGAAGTCCAGCAGTTAGGAGAATCCTCAGGATCCTGGACATTATATACTGATGGTGCATCTAATGTAAGAGGAGTAGGTTTGGGAATACTACTAAAATCGCCACAGGGGGACATATTACCCCAGGCTATTAGGTGTGAATTCCCTGCTACCAATAACGAAGCAGAATATGAGGCTTTGATTGCAAGATTAGAATTGGCTAAGAAGATGAGTATTAAGAATTTGCAAGTATATGTTGATTCCTTATTAATTACTAATCATTTTAACGGATCCTATGCAGTCAAGGGTGAGAAGTTAATCGAATACCTCGGTATTCTCAAAAAATTAGCAGGATATTTCGATGTTTTTACGCTTGAACAGGTACCAAGGGAGGATAATGCTGAAGCAGATGCCTTGGCGAATCTGGGATCATCGATCAGGATACCAGATGGGACCCAAATACCAATATTACATATCTTGTATCCTGCAACGAATCCTCAGGATAAAGAAGTAGCAGCTATTCAGGATCCTGGAATGGAGTATCCTGAGAAGAATCCTACATCCTAGATGACTCCAATCATGAGATATCTCAAAGAAGGACTTATCCCCGAAGATGAAAATCCTAAGGCATTTAGGATGAAGGTATCACGATTCACTATTATAAACAATGTTTTGTACAGGAAATCTTTTGCAGGACCGTATTTGAGGTGCTTGGCGGATCCTGAAGCTAGAGAAGTACTTCAGGATATACATGAGATAGGGATTGTGGTAACCACACTGGGGGCAGGTCATTGTTCTCCAAAGTATTAAGGACAGGATATTATTGGCCATCGATGAGGAAAGATGCTGCAGAATATGCTCGAAGATGTGACGCATGTCAAAGGCATAGTAACATATTACATCAACCAGCTGAACCACTATATCCTATAACGTCCCCTTGGCCGTTCATGAAATGGGGGATGGATATAGTAGGGAAGTTACCAAAAGCTCCGGGAGGAAAAGTCTTTATGCTAGCAATGACGGATTATTTCTCTAAGTGGGTTGAAGCTGAAGCATTTGTCCAAGTTAGAGACCAAGAAGTAGTATCCTTCATAAAGAGGAATATCCTGACCAGGTTTGGGGTACCAGCTGAAATCATCTGTGATAATGGGTCTCAGTTTATAAGCAAGAGAACTACTGACTTTTGCAAGAGTTGGGGAATCAAAATGATTACGTCTACTCCAGTGCATCCTCAAGCGAATGGACAAGCAGAATCCTCAAACAAGATAATTGTCAATAACTTGAAGAAGAGACTTGGAGCCAAAAAAGAACGATGGGCAGAAGAATTACCCTTTGTTTTGTGGGCTGATAGGACGACGGTAAAGAATACGACAGGCCAGACCCCATTTTCTTTGGTATTTGGAGCAGAAGCAATGATTCCAACGGAAATGACGATACCTACTGCAAGATCTATCCTACAAGATCCTGAACGGAATCCTGAGGCTTTTTGTCAAGATTTGGATACTATAGATGAAAAAAGGGATGCAGCAAGGCTAAGGATGGCAGCATATCAACAAAGAATATCCAGGGCATATAACAAAAATCTAAGGACTAGGAGATTTTGAGTTGGTGATTGGGTGCTAAGAAAGGCTTTTCAAAATACCACTAATCCTGCCGATGGCAAGCTAGCTCCAAAATGGGAAGGACCGTATGAAGTTGAATCAGAAGCAGGGAAAGGAGCATACAGACTCAAGAATATGGAAGGGGATATGCTACCGAGATCCTGGAATGCAATACACTTAAAGCTCTATTTCAAGTAAGAGTAGAATTTAATTTCTATCCTAATGGTATGTACTCTATCTCTTTTAAATATATTTGTGAATTATCTTGAACCCAATACTGACTTAAGCATCGGAGGGGTGTTAGCCTGGCTAACACCCACCTTAGTTTATAGTTATTTTGCAGCATATGCTCCAGGATATAGCTCCAGGATTTGCACTTGGGACAAATCGGAAGAGTAGAGGATTGGCCCCCTCTCTCACGTTTAAGGGATCTCGATCCTTTCAAAGGTTTAAAGGTATTCACCTTTCTTTCGAATTGGGTTTAAACACCTCGCCTGGAGCGCAAGTTATCTAGGTATAGTTCAAGGTAGCGGGACCAGTTCATGTAAAAGTGGCTGACAATTTCGTTACTGTTGGCTATATCCTAGATCCTGAAGGTATATGAGGATTGATCACCCTCTCTCACGAAAGGGTATTTTCATACTCTCTAAGGTTTAAAGGTTTTCACCTTTCTAAGACTTGGAGTTTATACACTCTCGCCTGTAGCGCATGAAACTCAGGGTTTATCCCTAGGATATTAAGGGTTTACCCGAGTATGTTAAGGATTCATTTCAGGATATCAAGGTTTTTGCCTCGAGGTGTTTGGAAATTATTCAGGCCAGAACATGAATACATTTGCATTTCCGTGTCACACACAGGGGACATATATTATACTATTCAAAGGCTGGATCCGAGTTTATAACCGTGCACTAGGGACATTCCTAAGGTGGAAGATTGACTCTCCAAGAGTCTTTGGTATGATCTCTCCTTTTCTCAATAGACTTAATTTTTCTAAGTTATATGATGATATCCTGACCAGGATATGTCTTAAGATACTTGTCAGGATATTCTCAGATGATGTTTGTTTTGGTCAAAAATCACACAAGGATAATGCAACCAAACTCTCTGTAACGGGGAATGATGCTTGAAACGATGAATAAAGAAAAGGATCACTTAAATGTAAACTGCACAAGTGACACAAAGATTTATACGAGGAAAAAGCCCTTGATCAATGAATGATCTCCGGCATAAAAAACCTCGGGTGATGGAAACTACCGATCACCAAGCTCAAATATAATAAACAATGTTTACAACTTCGGATAGTAACGAGATAGGTACAAGGATCACTATGGTGTAGTATGCTAGAGCGTGTAAGAAATGTGTTGTCCTCCCCAAATGCTTGAGAGTGCCGTTTATATAAGTGTGTGTGGTTGAATTTAGGCAAGTCACCTAACTACTAGCTCGTTACCCCTTTTAGAAATAGAAGTAAAGTTTCCATATTCTCTTCAACGTCTATTTCTGGTTATGCATGTGCGAAATTAGCGTGGAAGATTCCTTAATGACATTGACAAGACCAGGTCCAACTCGTATTTCCTGCAAAACAACATGAAATTCAAAGAGAACAATCGTTAGTATGAGGATCCTTAGGATGATCCATTATCCTATTCCTGAAGCTCTTCTGAGGATCACTATCTGCCACAGAAACAAGGATCATTATTAGGATATCATGTAAGGATCACAGGTCATTAAAAATCCTGCCCTAACAATGTTCCCATAGTATTTACAAGAGTTCTCAAGCAAAACAGTTTTCATAAGTAAAATTCATGTAATAAAAGGAATAAAGACAAAAAAAGGGTTATATTATTAACATAGCAAAAGATTATGCTTTTGGTTTCGTCTCAAACCTAGACCTATTCACCAAAAGCAAGATTAGTTTTCCAACATATTTACTTAACAAATGAAGGCTTCGTCTTGGAACCCAAGATACCCCCACCTTCAATTGTTAAGAGTGTTCAAAATAAACCATACTAACTGATGACCAAGGGCTTCGTCCTGAAACTCTGGATCCCTCCACCTTTGGCCATCATATTGTCTACGTGCAGGAAATTAAAATTGTTCAACAGACAAGAAAAGTAAATTGTTCAAAACACCAACCATCAAATCTAAAAAAGTGGGCTCCGGCCTAAGCCTCAACATCCATCATCGCCCACTCAGATGCCCTCACACAGCGGCATCCTCTCCAACCTTCTCCGGCTTCCCAGCACCAGCATCCTGCCCGGCATCCTCACCAGCATCCGCTCCAGTATCCGCTCCAGCATCCTTTTTGTCTCCAGCCTGATCCACCACCTCTGCTGACTTAGAAGACTCACCAGCTTCTGCAGGGAGTGGCACAACTTTTCCTCCAAGCTCCTTCAGTTTGGCCACCCAAGAGTCAACCGGCCAAGCTGGGCACACGAGGCCTGTCTCCTTGGCCTCGTAGGCCATCTTGATGCGAGCTTGTAGCAAGGAGATGATGGCAGAGGCTTTGATCCCTTCCCAGAAAGAAACCATGGCCTGCTCGTGATCCATTTCGGCGGTGGCAAGTTTGAGCTCAGCCTCTTGGGTGACCTTCTTCATCATACTCTCATAGTGCCGGGACTTTGCTTCAGCAATGGCACCTTGGTCAGCAACGGTGCTTTCGAGCTGTTTGATTCTGGCTTCGTGGGGTGCAACAGTACCGCAAGCATCATTATACAGGTCGAGCAGATGCTGAAGGCCTTGCACATTGAATTCAGGTATGGGTCAGAACATATTAATCAGGATATCCTATCAAGATATATATGCAGGATATGTAGCAGGATATTACCTTGTTGAGGAAGGATGTCATTGGCTCTAGGGAGTCAGAAAAGCTGAGCTCATCATAGAAAAACCCTTTGGAGCCTGGGGCACTAATTTCAGAGCCCTTCCTCTTTTTTGTTGTGGAAGCACGGGTCCTCGGATTAGCCTTAGGGGCCGGGAGTGGCTTGGAGCTGGTGACAGCAGGTGTCTCTTTCTTGACCGTGATTGGAGTGGGATAGCTGTCGAGTTCGTCAAGATCAAGGAGGATTGAAACTTTGCTGGAATCTGCACACAGGGAGTAAAATTTCTTTACTAAATATTTCAAATAAAAGCATGTGTGCAGGATATTGAGAAGGATCCTTACCAGACATGTTTACACTAGAAAGAGGGCTTAGAGACGGTGGAGATGGGTTAAAGCTTCTTTCAGCTTCAGGGAGGAGTCCGATAGCGTCGATTCTCTTCTGTGATTCAGCAAAGGGAGATGCAAGCTTCCTAAAATCAGCTATGTACAGGGAAATAACAAAGTCAGTTCAAGATATGTGGTAGGATATAAGACAGGATTGTCCTAAAACCTTAGGTCCTACCCTTTTTTAACCATTTCACCCGATAATCCGCCCCACCAGGGATTGAATCTCTTTTTACAAAAAAGAACTTGGATTTCCATTCCTCTTCATTCCTGGTGGCTCGGAGAATCAGTGGGTCACTGGAGGTGGAGTAGAACAAAAATCGATAAGAGCCATGACATCTAAGCCGATATGCTAAAGGAAGGTCGTGAACAGAAAGATCAGGAATGTGGTTGTTCTTGATCTGATCAAGAACAGACAGGACCCGCCAAAGCATTGGCATTGTTTGACTAAAAGAAATCTTGGTGAGAATGAAGAACTCGGTGATTCAGAGAAAGGAAATTGTAGCCCTAGAGTAAAGGGAAAAGCACTAAAACATAACCACTCGTCGGAAACCATATCCGATCGGATTTCCCGATCAAATGGCCGGAACACCGTCCCTTTTGGGAAGATGCCAGAGGTTTTGAGGGCCGACAAGTGGGCACTGTCGAAAGAGCATATTTCCTTCTCCGGATCTTGGAGAATATTCTGGTGAATGAATGTGGGGGCGGAATCGCCGGAGCTGGATCTTGTCTGCCTTGTCATATTGTTGCCAGAATATTGAAGAGGATGAAAAAGGAAGATGGAGTTGAGAGAAAATGTTTACCTTTTTTCTCTTTGGTGATAGTTAAAAGAAGATTAGAATGAGAAGATATAGGGAGCAATGAGTAAATATAGACTGATTGGTTACAAGCAGTCACATCATGGGTCTTATCACTTAATTGCCTCGTTCTCCGGAAAAAATATAACCGTTAGTGCCAGGATACTTAACGGTAACATTTTTTGGGGACAATTGTTATGGGTGAAATTCTGAGCCCATATCCTGAGAATTATCTTGAATTATATCTTGCTTATATGATATCTGTTTACATCCGGGATGCTGATTCAGGATATTGGTAACATCCTGAATGGTATCCTTAGGGTCACTAACGGATTATGTGCAGGCACGTGGGTTAGAAGCTAGCAACGTTCATGAAGACCTTTTCTACTGAAGTCTCGCTCCAAGTCGTTCACGGGAAGCCGTTGAAGCCGCTTTACTCGGTCTTCAATGTTCACATTGGAACATTCGAAGCATCCCATGTTTATAGGAATTTTAGTTTACATTTCGTTACTATAAATAGATGGGTATACCAGATCGAATAGGACATCACAGCTACACTCACAACACTTACACACTTGTTCTCTCGCAACTTGCGCTTTCACACAAAGCATTGTAATACTTAGCGATCTGGTCAATATCCTGCACTGTATCCTGAAGTTTGAAGCAATAAGAAGAACTAGGCAGCTGCGATTGTCAGCTCCCGAGGTTTTATGCCGGCGATCTAGATTGATCAAGGGCTTTCCTCGTACATCTCGTGTCAACCCCTTTACTTTTTGCTCATTGTTTGATCGTAGATACAGCTCAATATCCTGAGCCGTATCCTGAACACTGTTTTTCCAAACAACTTAACTAACATATTTTCTACACTCTTTTTAGCACACTACCTCACTTAACTAATTTGATCACTTAATTGCTTCGGTAATTTTTGACCAAAACAGCAAGGATCAGGCTGGTGGAGATGGTGAAGCTGGAGGAGCTGGTGGAGGTGATGCAGCAAAAGCATAAGCTGCAGCAATGGGCGATGATGGATATTTCTAGACGCGACCAGAGCCCATTTTTTAAAGTTTGGCAGTGGTTTTTGTGGTTGTTGATGTTTTTGTTGAACAATGGTTGGTCTGTACTTTGAACAATAGTTTTTAGGATTATGGATCAAGGATCCTTAGACAATAGGTAGGATAATGGGTGGTGGATGGATCCTCTGTTTGGGGGATGAAGCCACTTGTTATCCTGTCGTCCTTTATTTCCTGCACTCTTAAGACCCATTAACAATGGACACCCTTTGCCAACCCATGTGGACGGGCCACGTTTTGCTGGTAGAAACATGGGTTGGCTATTTTGACAACCCTAAAAGGTTTAACATTTTGTGAATAAATAAAACCTTAACTTTTTGGCTTATCTTGTGTTCTTATCCTTATGAATTCTTTAGTTTTCAACTGTTATTATTGTTAGGGGAGGATTTTCTAACAATTAGTGATCCTTATTTGCTATCCTAATAAGTGGTCCTTAATTCTGTGACAGATAGTGATCCTCAGAAGAGCTTCAGGATCAGGATCATGGATCACCCTAAGGATCCTCATACTAACGATTGGTTGTTTATGTTTCGTATTATTTTGCAGCAGTAATGAGCTTGATTTGGTCTTGGCAACGTTACTATGGAATATTCCACGGGTATTTCGCACACGTTTGAATAGAAATGGACGTTGTGGAGAACGTGGAGGCATGGCACAAAAGTCGAGCAGTTAGTTAGCTTAGTTAGCTTTCATTTTTAAAGGGGTGACGAGCTATTATTAGAACACTTAGCCATTTTCAGTTACACACACTCTCATACAACTGCACTCTTGAAGCTTTTAGCAAACACTTAACAGTTCTTACACTTTCACACAATTAATCATAGTGATCCTTGTACCTAGCTCGTCACTATCCGAAGTTGTAAACATTTATTGATTTATTTGAGCTTGGTGATCGGTAGTTTCCATCACCCGAGGTTTTTTTATGCCGAAGATCACTCGTTGATCAAGGGCTTTTTCCTCGTACAAATCTTTGTGTCGTTTGTGCAATTTACATCGAAGTGATCCTTATTATTGTTCTCCATTTCATGCATCATTCCCCGTAACTAAGAGTTTGGTTGCATTATCCTCATTAGATTTTTGACCAAAACAGTTTGGCGCCCAACGTGGGGCGATTGGTGCTTCATTTCTAAGAAAGCTTTCTGTTGGTGATCATTCCGGTTCATTGCATACGAATATAAGGCTTCATCATTGAAGAATACTTCTACTGCAATGTCTGCGGTCAATTCGTCTCAGGGCATTCCACCTTTGCCACCACCACCTGCTGGATCTCAGAAAAATGCTGAGAAGAAACCAACTCCTATTTTCTCTAAACCTCCAACTTTTTCTGCTTCTTACACTCCCACTACTAGTGACATGTTTACTTTGATTTTGCAGATGAAGGAACATATACAGCAACAGGATAAGACCAACGATAGGATTCTGAAAGAAATCGGAGATCTCAAGAAACAAAAGAAAGCGGCAGAGTATCATTCCCCACTGGTGCCCAGATCTTTGAATTTTGATACTCCGGTGATTACTTCTCAGCCATCGGTGATTCCAGATGTTCAGTATGTGGGTGGACCAAAAGGAGTGCACTACGGATCAGCAATAGTGACTCAGGCATCAGGATCATTTTTCCAGCCAGCAGGATCCTATCCTCAGCATATGGGATCCTTCATGAATTCAGGAGGGTACTCGGGAGCGCAGCAAATTCAAGGATCTTCCTTTGTTCCAGGATCATCCCAGGTTCAAGGATCTTCCTTTGTTCCAGGATCATCCCAGGTTCAAGGATCTTCCTTTGTTCCAGGATCATCTCAGGTTCTAGGATCTTCCTTTGTTCTAGGATCATCCCAGGTTCAAGGATCCTCCTTTGTTCCAGGATCATCCCAGGTTCAAGGATCCTCCTTTGTTCCAGGATCATCCCAGGTTCAAGGATCCTCCTTTGTCCCAGGATCATCCCAGGTTCAAGGATCCTCCTTTGTCCCAGGATCATTCCAGGTTCAAGGATCCTCCTTTGTTCCAGGATCGTCCCAGTTCCAAGGATCCTTCCAGATGCCAGGATCCTTAAGGAGCTTGCAAACAGGAAGCTCAGATGTCCATCAGGGAGATTTTATTCCGATGAAGACCATTGCTTCCACTGGTCCCTCCATCATTCCAGAGTCCCAGCAATATGGATTCACATCCGGTGTTCCTAATTTGAACCCGATGGGAGGTAACACTTTTAATAATTCTCTTACCACTAACCATGAATTCATGCAGGATACGGTATCAACCATGCCATCGCCAGAGAGTTGCAAAAACTGAAGGATATGATATCAAGTGTTCCAGGAGTGGTCAAACCTATTCCGGAGATTGCAGATGGAAGCCATAAGATATCTCGTTTTGCACCACCAATCTGTGATGCTGAGATACCCAAAAGATTCCATGTTGCAACTATGAAGCTGTATGATGGTTCGACGGATCCTGAGGAACACATAGCACAATACAGGGAGAGGATGGAGATCAATCCAATCCCAGAAAGGTTAAAGGAAGCATGCCTGTGCAAGGGATTCGGATCCACTCTTACTGGATCAGCCCTCAAATGGCTGCTAAGTCTTCCCCCTTACTCTATTACCTCATTTGCTAATCTAGTTAACTTATTCAATAATCAGTTTTCTTGTAGTAGAAAATTTGAGCGATTAACTAGTGATCTATATAGGATAACCCAGGGTCATAATGAATCATTAAGGGATTACATAACCAAATTTAGTAAAGAATCCTTAGACATTCCCAACTTGGATATAGCCACGGCTGTTGAGGCCTTCAAAATGGGATTCCTTAGGGATTCATTGTTCTATGATGATCTTGTTATGACACCATGCAGGAACCTAGATGAGGTAAGAACCCGGGCACTCAGGTTCATCCGGCTAGAGGATGATAAGAGGATCCAAGAGAGACTAGCAGGATCCTCAAAGCAAGAGAAGCAAGGATCCTCGTTCAAGAATAACAAGTTCAGATCCTATAACAGATCTGATAACCAGAACGTGCATGCTGTTGATCAAGAAGAGGATGATGAAGATTATCCTCCAATTTCTGAATATTGTTTTTCCGTTGATAACACTGAACTAATACTTGCGATGCAGAATCTAAGTGATAAAGCTAGATGGCCAAGAAAAAATCACAGACCAGTTGCAACCAAAGATAAATCCAAGTGGTGTGCATACCATGAAGATTTTGGGCATCTAACAGAAGAATGCATTGCATTGAGAAAGGAAATTGGATACTTGTTGAGCAAGGGGCATCTAAAAGAATTGTTGGGTAGAAAAAAGTCAAGGACTCAGGATCCTGAAAGGATCCCTGAGAAAGCTCCGGCCCCTCCAGCAGATGCACAAGTGATAAACTTTATTTCTGGAGGATCAGATATTTGTGGCACATCCTTCTCAGCAGCTAAAAGGCATGCAAAGGAAACTAAAATAGATAATGGAGAAAGACCTGTTCGAACATCAAGTGTCTCCGAAGGAAAAGTCATAACCTTTGATGAGGATGATCGTGTTGATATCCAGGATCCTCATCACGATGGTTTAGTTATTACCCTTTTCATTTCTAACCATTTTGTCCGCATGATCCTTATTGACGGAAGAAGCTCAGTACATATTATCCAGCTTGATGTTCTAAAGAAGATGGGTATCCCAGAATCAAATATCATACCAAGATCCTCCGTGCTCGTGGGATTTAGTGGCGAAACTAAGAATACCCTGGGGGACATTAAACTCCCAATATACATAGAAGGCCTACATTCTTATCAAAAATTTTGTGTTATTGACTGTTTATCTTGTTGTAATGTTATCCTTGACAGGCCCTGGATACACGATATGAAGGCGGTCCCATCTACCTACCATCAATGTGTGAAGCTCCCTAGTCCTTGGGGAATAGTCAAGATTGACAGTGATCAGCAGGAGGCTAAGAACTGCTACACTTCATCGATGAAACCAGCCTCGAAGTCAAGGGAGCAATAGCAATCAAAGTATCCTCCAAGGGATGTCTTGGAGGCAAGGGAGCAGGATGTGGTAGAAATCCTCATGGATCCTGATGATCCTGAATCCAGAATCTATATCGGATCAGGGATCCTTGGCAAAATGAAAGAAGACCTCGTATCCTTCCTCAAAAGGAGGAAAACTACCTTTGCGTGGAAGCATGAGGACATGACAGGTATATCTAAAGATATTATAACTCATAAACTTGGCATTGACAGGTCATTAAAACGAATCCATCAAAAAAGGAGGAAGTTTGCACCGGAAAGAAATGCCATTATCCAGGAAGAGGTAGAGAAATTGCTCCGGGCAGGTATGATTAGAGAGGTCAAGTATCCAAGATGGTTGGCCAATGTGGTTGTTGTTCAAAAGAAAAATGGAAAGTGGAGGGTATGTGTCAATTTTACAGATTTAAATAAGGCATGTCCCAAGGATCCTTTCCCATTACCCCACATTGACTCCATGGTGGATGCAACGACGGGTCATGAACTGTTGACTTTTATGGATGCTTCATCTGGATTTCAACAAATTCAGATGGAACCATCTGATCAAGAGGATACGGCTTTTATGACTCCAACCGGTATATATTGTTATATTGCTATGCCGTTTGGATTAAGGAATGCAGGTGCCACATATCAAAGGCTGGTGAATATGATGTTCAAGGATCAGATTGGACAAACAATGGAGGTTTACATAGACGATATGGTGGTAAAATCCGTGAAAGCTAAGGATCACCTAAGGGACTTGGAGGAAGCATTTGATATCCTTGACAGAAATACATGAAACTTAATCCTTCAAAGTGTCACTTTGGTGTTAAAGCAGGTAAATTCTTAGGATACATGGTGACCAAGAGAGGTATTGAAGCTAGCCCGGAACAGATCAAAGCCTTAGTGAATATCAAATCTCCTGCCAATGCTAAGGATGTCCAAAGGCTAACAGGCAGGATAGCAGCTTTGAACAGATTTATATCCAAATCCTCAGAGAAGTGCAAAGAATTCTATGATATCCTAAGGAAGAACAAGAAATTTGAATGGACTGAGAAGCATGAAAATGCCTTAAGAGCTCTCAAAGATTACCTATCCTCAGCCCCAGCCTTGATGAAACCTGAAAAAGGCGATGTGCTATCCTTGTACCTAGCAGTATCCTCAAAAGCAGTAAGTGCGGTCCTTGTTAAGGATCACGAAGGTACACAACATCCTGTCTATTATGTAAGTAAGAGTTTACTTGATGCCGAATCCAGGTATTCACACCTTGAGAAGCTTATTCTTGCATTAATTATGGCATCCACTAAGTTGAGACATTATTTTGAAACTCATGTTATCGCTGTTAAAACTAATTTTCCAATTAAGAATGTTCTCAGGAAACCAGAGATGTCAGGAAGGATGGCTAAGTGGGCAGTGAAGCTTAGTGCCTATGATATAACATATGAGCCCAGGACAGCCATCAAATCCCAAGCACTGGCCGACTTTGTGGCTGATTTCAGTAGTGATTTACAAAAAGAAGCTGAGTTAGAAGTCCAGCAGCTAGAAGAGACCAAGGATCCTTGGATACTATATACTGATGGATCCTAAAACGTTAAAGGCACAGGGCTTGGTATACTACTAAAATCACCACAGGGGGACATAATACCCCACTCTGTACCTTGTGAGTTCCAAACCACTAATAATGAGGCTGAGTATGAAGCCTTAATTGCTGGTTTGCAAATTGCTAAGCATATGGGGATCAGGTATCTTGAGGTACATGTTGATTCTTTGTTAATTACAAATCACTTTAATGGATCCTATGCTGTTAAAGGTGAAAAACTAACCAAATATTTAGAGATAGTCAAAGATTTGACACTCTCTTTTGTTTCCTTTAGTTTGACACAGGTACCAAGGGAAGAAAATACAGAAGCTGATGCATTGGCTAACTTAGGATCATCCTTGAAGATCCCGGAGGATATAAGTATCCCCATTATCCATGTCTTGGCTCCTGCCATTGAGGATCATGTGGCCATGGAAATAGGGGAGGATTCTGCAATTATCCCTAGTGAGGATACTCAACCCCATTCAGGATCAGGATTATGGATCTCACCAATCATGAGATACTTACAACATGGAGAGATTCCTACAGAAGAAAATCCTAGGGCTTTCAAAATTAAGGTATCTCAATTCACAATCTTAAATAATATGTTGTATAAGCGATCTCTTGCAGGACCATATTTAAGATGCATTGAGGATCCTGAAGTCCAAGAAGTTTTAAAAGACTTCCATGAAGGAGATTGTGGAAACCACACTAGGGGCAGGGCATTGTTCTCTAGTATCCTAAGGACAGGATACTATTGACCAACTATGAAAAGGGATGCTGTGGAGTATGCTAAGAAGTGTGATCCTTGTCAGAGACACAGCAATATCCTTCACCAGCCGGATGAATTTCTACATCCTATATCCTCCTCTTGGCCATTTATGAGATGGGGCATGGATATAGTAGGTAAGCTCCCTAAGGCACCTGGTGGAAAAGTGTTCATGCTAGCTGTTAGGGCTGGATTTTTATTATGCATGATCCTTATACGTGATCCTAACCAGTGATCCTTGTTTCTTTGACAGACAGTGATCCTCAACAGGACTTCAGGATCAGGATCATGGACCATTATAGGATCCTCATGCTAACGGTTACCTTCGTTTAATACAATGTTATTTTGCAGGAATATCTAGCAGGATACGCTCTTAGCATCATAATCAAGGGACGCGTCTTCACAATTATGGCATTAGCTTAATCGGAGATAGACGTTGCAAAGGATATGGAAACTTAGCTTGATTTAAGGGCGGCAATTTAGGCTAGATTGTCTTTTATTTCTAAAGGGGTAATGAGCTGATTATTAGTCTTTTTACCTAAAATAGGTCACCTACACTTGTATAAATACCACTCTTCTTCATTTGGAAGAACACACGACATACAACGCAACTCTCACACACTTAGACACTCGAAACAATAGTGATCCTTGTACTCAGCTCATTATCATCCGAAGTTGTAACCATTTTGTTCTTATATTGAAGTTTGGTGATCGGTAGTTGCCATCACCCGAGGTTTTTTATGCCGGAGATCATATATTGATCAAGGGCTTTTTCCTCGTATAAATCATTGTGTCTTTGCATATTTCTCATAAAAGTGATCCTTTACTTTTATAATTAACCAAGCATCATACCCCATTTACATAAAGTTTGGTTACATTATCCTTGTGTGATTTTTGACCAAAACAGTTTGGCGCCCACCGTGGGGCAATTGGTGCTTCATTCATAAGAAAACCTTTTGTTCGAAATCATTTCAAAGAATTACATGGCTTCATCATTGAAAAACATGTCCACGGCAATGTCTGCAGTCACCTCGTCCCAGAACATTCTGCCTCCACCACCGGCAGGATCCCAGAAGAATGCTGAGAAGAGACAAACTCCTACTACTTCTAAAACTCCATCTCCTTCTGCTATGAATCCTTATATTCCCAGTACTAGTGATGTATTTACTTTGATTTTGCAGATGAAGGATCGTATGCAGCGGCAGGATGAAACTAAAGAAAGGATCCTCAGGGAAATTGGAGATCTGAAAAGACAGAAGAAAACGACAGAGGATCATTCTCCACTGATGCCCAAATCCTTGAGCTTTGATACTCCAATGATTACTTCTCAGCCATCAGGAATTCCAGACGTGCAAATCATGGGAGAATCAAGAGGATTGCACCACGGATCGATAGCAATGACTCAGGCATTAGGCTCACACTTCCAGCCGGCAGGATCCTACCCCCAGCATATGGGATCCTTCATAAATTCAGGAGCCTATCCGGGAGCACAGCAGTTTCAAGGATCCTACTTTGTTCCAGGATCATCCCAGGGTCAAGGATCCTCCTTTGCTCCAGGATCATCCCAGATACCAGGATCATCCCAAACACCAGGATCCTTCCAGATACCAGGATCCCTAAAAAGTTTGCAAACAGGAAGTCTAGATGTCCATCAAGGGGACTTCATTCCAATGCAGACCATTGCTTCCACTGGTCCCTCCGTTGTTCCAGAATCCCAGCAATATGGGTTCCCTAACTTGAACCCAATGGGAGGTAACACTTTAAATAATTATCCTACCACTAACCATGGATTCATGCAGGATACAGGTACCAATCATGCTATGGCCAGGGAGTTGCAGAAGCTAAAAGATATGATCTCAAGTGTTCCAGGGGTAGTCAAGCCTATCCCAGAGATTGCAGATGGAAGCCACAAGGTATCTCGCTTTGCACCACCAATTTGTGATGCAGAGGTACCCAAAAGGTTCCATATCCCTACCATGAAGCTGTATGATGGCACAACGGATCCAGAAGAGCATATAGCACAATACAGGGAGAGGATGGAGATCAATCCTATCCCAGAAAAGTTGAAGGAAGCATGCCTATGTAAAGGATTTGGATCCACTCTTACTGGATCAGCTCTTAAATGGCTGCTAAGTCTTCCCCCTTACTCTATTACTTCATTTGCCAATTTAGTTAATTTATTCAATAACCAATTCTCTTGTAGTAGAAAATTTGAAAGATTAACTAGTGATTTGTACAGGATAACTCAAAATCATAATGAATCATTAAGGGATTATATAACTAAATTTAGTAAAGAATCCTTGGACATTCCCAACTTGGATATGGCTACGGCTGTTGAAGCCTTCAAAATGGGACTGCTTAAGGATTCATTATTCTATGATGATCTTGTTATGACTCCATGCAGGAATCTAGATGAGGTAAGAACTCGAGCACTCAGGTTCATCCGGCTAGAGGATGACAAGAGGATCCAGGAGAGACAAGTAGGATCCTCAAAACAGGAGAAGCATGGATCCTCCTTCAAGAGCAATAAGTTCAAATCCTACCATAGAAACGATAACCAGAATGTGCATGCTGTTGACCAAGAAGAGGATGATGAAGATTATCCTCCAATCTCAGAATACTGTTTTTCCGTTGATAATCATGAACTGATCCTTGCAATGCAGAATCTAGGTGAAAAGGCTAGATGGCCCAGGAAGAACGATAAACCATCCGGGACTAAAGACAAGTCAAAATGGTGTGCATACCATGAGGATTTCGGGCATCTAACTGAAGAATGCATAGCTTTAAGAAAAGAGATTGGATACCTGTTAAGCAAGGGGCACCTAAAAGAATTGTTGGGAAGAAAAAAGCAAAGGACTCAGGATCCTGAAAGGATCCCTGAAAAGGCTCCAGCACCTCCGGCAAATGCACAAGTGATCAACTTTATTTCCGGAGGATCAGACATCTGTGGTACATCCTTCTCGGCGGCCAAAAGACATGCAAAGGAGTCAAAAATGGATAATGGAGAAAGGCCTATTAGAACATCAAGTGTCTCAGAAGGGAAGATGATAACGTTTGATGAGGATGATCGCATTAACATTCAGGATCCTCATCATGATAGTTTAGTTATCACTCTCTTTATCTCTAACCATTTTGTCCGCAGGATCCTTATTGATGGAGGAAGCTCAGTGAACATCATCCAGCTTGATGTTCTTAAGAAGATGGGAATCCCAGAATCAGACATCACACCAAGATCCTCCGTGCTTGTAGGATTCAGTGGGAAAACGAAGAAAACTCTGGGGGACATCAAACTCCCAATCTATGTGGAAGGATTACATAATTACCAGAAATTTTGCGTTATTGACTGTTTGTCTTGTTGCAATGTTATCCTTGGCAGGCCTTGGATACATGATATGAAAGCAGTCCCATCCACCTACCATCAATGTGTGAAGCTCCCTAGCCCATGGGGAATAATCAAGATCGACAGTGATCAGCAGGAGGCTAAGGATTGTTATACCTCATCCATGAAGCCAACCTCGAAGCCAAGGGAGCAATAGCAATTACAGTATCCTCCGAGGAATGCCTTGGAGGCAAGGGAACAAGATGTGGACGAAATCCTCTTGGATCCTAGTGATCCTGAATCAAAAATCTATATCGGATCAGGGATCCTTGGCAAGATGAAAGAAGACTTATTATCCTTCCTCAAAAGAAGAAAATCTACCTTTGCTTGGAAACATGAAGATATGACAGGTATATCTAAGGATATTATTACTCACAAACTTGGCATTGACAGGTCTATCAAACCAATCCATCAAAAAAGGAGAAAGTTTGCACCAGAAAGGAATGCCATTATCCAAGAAGAAGTAGAGAGACTACTTCGAGCAGGTATGATCAGAGAGGTAAAATATCCAAAATGGTTAGCCAATGTGGTCGTTGTCCAAAAGAAAAATGGAAAGTGGAGGGTATGTGTCGATTTCACTGATCTGAATAAGGCATGTCCCAAGGATCCTTTCCCATTACCCCACATTGACTCCATGGTGGATGCAACAGCGGGGCATGAACTGTTGACCTTTATGGATGCATCATCTGGATTCCAACAAATTCAGATGGAACCATCTGACCAAGAGGATACAGCCTTTATGACCCCAACAGGTTTGTATTGTTATATTGCCATGCCTTTTGGATTAAGAAATGCAGGTGCAACATATCAAAGGCTGGTGAATATGATGTTCAAAGATCAAATTAGACAAACTATGGAAGTATACATAGATGATATGGTAGTCAAATCAAAGAAAGCTGAGGATCACCTAAGGGATTTAGAAGAAGCATTTGATATCCTTGATAAATATAACATGAAGCTTAACCCTTCAAAATGCCACTTTGGCGTTAAGGCAGGTAAATTCCTAGGATATATGGTAACTCAGAGAGGCATTGAAGCAAGTCCGGAGCAAATTAAAGCACTAGTAAACATCAAGTCCCCTGCCAATGCTAAGGATGTGCAAAGGCTAACAGGCAGGATAGCAGCTCTGAACAGGTTCATATCAAAATCCTCAGAAAAATGTAAAGAATTTTACGATATCCTAAGGAAGAACAAGAAGTTTGAATGGACTGAGAAACATGAGAATGCTTTACAAGCCCTTAAAGAATATATGTCCTCAGCACCAGCATTATCAAAACCCGAAAAAGGAGATGTGTTATCCTTATATTTGGCGGTATCCTCAACCGCTGTAAGTGCTGTCCTTGTGAAGGATCATGAAGGTACACAATATCTTATCTACTATGTAAGTAAGAGTTTACTTGATGCCGAATCCAGGTACTCACACCTCGAAAAACTTATTTTTGCATTAATCATGGCATCAACTAAGTTAAGGCATTATTTTGAAACCCATACTATTGTTGTTAGAACTAATTTTCCAATTAAGAATGTCCTCAGGAAACCGGAGATGTCAGGGAGAATGGCTAAGTGGGCAGTGAAGCTTAGTGCCCATGATATAAGATATGAACCAAGAACAGCCATTAAATCACAAGCCTTAGCCGACTTTGTGGCTGATTTCAGTAGTGATCTACAAAAAGAAGCAGAATTGGAGGTCCAGCAGCTGGATGAAACCAAGGATCCTTGGATATTACACACTGACGGATCCTCAAATGTCAAGGGCACAGGGCTCGGGATCCTACTAAAATCGCCACAGGGGGACATAATACCCCACTCCATAGCCTGTGAGTTCCAAGCAACTAACAATGAGGCTGAGTATGAAGCCTTGATTGCTGGCTTGCAAATTGCTAAGGATATGGGGGTAAAATATCTTAAAGTATATGTAGACTCATTATTAATCACCAATCACTTTAATGGATCCTATGCTGTTAAAGGAGAAAAACTAACCAAATATTTAGAGATAGTCAAGGAATTGGCACTCTCTTTTGTCTCTTTCAGCTTAGCACAGGTACCAAGGGAGGATAACACGGAAGCTGATGCATTGGCCAACCTAGGATCATCCTTAAAGATTCCAGGAGATATAAGTATCCCTATCATCCATATCCTGGCTCCTGCCATTGAAAATCAGGTGGCCATTGAAATAGAAGAGGATACTGCAGTAATCCCTAGTGAAGAAGCTCAATCTTATTCAGGATCATGGATCTCACCAATCATGAGATACTTGCAAAACGGAGAGATTCCAATGGGAGAAAATCCTAGAGCTTTCCGGATCAAGGTATCTCAATTTTACAATCTTAAATAATGTGCTATATAAACGATCCCTTGCAGGACCATACTTAAGATGTATTGAGGATCCTGAAATTGAAGAAGTGTTGAGAGACTTCCATGAAGGAGATTGTGGAAACCACACTGGGGGCAGGGCATTATTCTCAAGGATCCTTAGAACAGGATACTACTGGCCAACCATGAAAAGGGATGCTGTAGAATATGCTAGGAAATGTGATCCTTGTCAAAGACACAGCAATATCCTTCATCAACCAGCTGAACTGCTACACCCTATACCATCCTCTTGGCCATTCATGAGATGGGGAATGGATATAGTGGGCAAGCTTCCTAAAGCACCTGGTGGAAAAGTATTTATGCTTGCCATGACTGACTATTTTTCTAAGTGGATAGAAGCTGAAGCCTTCGCCCAAGTCAGAGAAAAGGAAGTCATATCCTTCATCAAAAGAAACATTATAACTAGATTTGGCATCCCCTCTGAAATTGTATGTGATAATGGTTCCCAATTCATTGGAAGCAGAACTACTAACTTTTGTGACAGTTGGGGAATCAAGATGATAACATCAACACCAGTTCATCCACAAGCCAATGGCCAAGCAGAATCATCCAACAAGATCATCATCAACAATCTAAAGAAGAAGCTAGGATCCAAGAAGGGAAAATGGGCAGAAGAGTTACCTTATGTGCTATGGGCTGATAGGACAACTCCCAAGAATGCCACTGGTCAAACACCTTTCTCTTTAGTATTTGGGGCAGAAGCAGTGATCCCAACAGAAATGGTGATCCCAACTGCTAGAACAAGTGCGCGTGATCCTAAAGAAAATGCTACAATCCTGGCTCAGGATTTGGATACTATTGAGGAAATCAGGGATCTGGCTAGGATAAGGATGGCAAGCTACCAACAAAGAATGGCTGGTGCCTACAACAAAAATGTTAGGATAAGGAAGTTCCAAGTCGGGGATATGGTGTTGAGAAAAACATTCCAAAACACTATTAATCCTGCTGACGGGAAGTTAGCACCAAAGTGGGAAGGCCCTTACTTAATTGAAGCTGAAGCAGGAAAGGGGGCATACAGATTGCTATCTATGGAAGGAAACTTGTTACCAAGAGCCTGGAATGCTGTTCACTTAAAGAGATACTTTATGTGAACATGATCCTTCAAGCATGTGATCCTTACACTGAAGTATCCTCGAAGGATCCCGGTGATGTCAGTGATCCTTACTCTGGTAATGTCCTTATCTTAAAACTGTTACATTTCCTTACTTTTTACCAAAGGATAAGGATCCTGTATCCTTCATCCTCTTCTCACGAACCATTTGAGTTATGATAGTTCAGGTATCCACAGCATATCATCGAAGATCTTCAAAAGCAACGCAGATCCTTGGGTCTAACCCCAGTTATCCTTGGGATTATCCCCAGTTTCCGCCAGCAGCGCACGATGATCCTGATATAGTTCACGTCTTTGGGACCAGTACCCACTTCCGGGGCTGACAACCTCATCGTACTGGCTATACCCAGGATCCTACGTATAATGGTAGACGTACCATACATCCGTTCATAAGGTTTCTAACGTTTTCACGTTAGCTAAGGTTTTGACATTTTCATGTCACTAAGTTTGGATAGTCGCCAGTAAGGGCCATACTCCAGTTTACATACGATCCTTTGGGCTTGTCCCCAGTTATCCTTTGGGCTTGTCCCCAGTTATCCTTTGGGCTTGTCCCCAGTGATCCTCCGGGATCATCCTCAGTTATCCTTTGGGCATGTCCCCAGCTACTAATTTATCTTTTACATTGGCTTAGTCCCAAGATATGTTCCATTTTTCAGGTTCTCGAAGTTAAACAAATAAGGATCCTTAATCCTTATCATCCATTAAAGTTTTACTTATGGTTGTCCCGATTAAAGGTTAGGATCCTAACTTGGATCCTCAGGTATGATCCTTAACTATTTTTTTTAATTTCATTATTCATTTGAATAACCTTTGGACCTTGACAACTGAACCTATGATCCTTAAAATAAACTACCTTGAAAATTTTCGATTATAGGATATTTGATCCAGGATCATATCCTAAATGCCTTGAACATGGTTTGCTTAACTATTGTTACAAATATATTTCTAAAACGATTGGAAACTAAAAAGATAAATAAAGGATAACAACACAGGATAAGCCAGAAAGATTAAGGTTATATTATTAACAAAAGGATCTTTAACCCTTGAAAAAAGTTGTCAAAATTGCCAACCCACGTTTCTACCAGCAAAACGTGGCCCGTCCACATGGGTTGGCAAAGGGTGTCCATTGTCTATGCGGTCTTAGCAGGTGCAGGAAAGTAAAAGCAGCAGGATCACAAAGGCTTCATCCCCCAAACAGAGGATCCCTCCACCTTTTGTAATCCTACCTATTGTTTGAAGGATCCAAGATCCTTTACCCTAAAAACTATTGTTCAAAGATTACAGACCAATTGTTCACAAACCATCAACAACCACAAAAAACCACTACCAATCCTAAAAAATTGGGCTCCGGCCTAGTCTCGAAATATCCATCATCGCCCAATCCAGCAGCTCACACCTTTGCTGCTCCATCACCACCAGCTTCTCCACCCTGATCCTTCTCAACATCACCACCTTCCAGCATAGGGATCTCCTCATCCTCATCCTCCAGCTCCGCCAATCTTGCCTTCCAACCTTCCACGTCCCATGAGCTCTTGTCAAAGGCAGGATCCTGAGCCTCCGCAGCCATTTGTAGTTGTATCTTGTACATAGCAGTCGCGGCAGAGACCTTGGCATCCTGGATGATCTCCTGCTTCTCGCCATCCATGTCAAGTAGCCTTTGAGCAGCCTCATCCTTGGTAGCCCGAAGCTCCTTCTCAAGATCGGCTATCTTGAGATCCTTTAACACGCCCATTTGTTGGAGGTCGGCGATCTGGCTCTCCTGATCCTCGACGTGGCCAAGATAAGTCTCAATCTCAGCAAGTTTCTGCAAAAGAGAAAAAAGGTAAGTTCAGGATCAGGTGATCCTCAAAAAAGCAGGATATACAAGCAGGATATTAGAGAAGGATAACCCACAGGGGCAATGATCCATACCTCATTGACAAAGTCAAGGAACTGTTGGCGGATCAGGGGAAATCCTTGGAGATCCTCGGAAGTCTTCCTCTTCTTTCCCTTACCCCTAATGGATGCTTTAGGGGCTGAAGCGGAGGGACTGGCAGCAGAAGTCTTTCTCCTCGGAGACTTGACGTTGGTGAGATCATCTATCCCAAACTTGGAGGCAGACTTGGCAGATTTGGCAGACTTCCCAACACCTACACAATCAAAACAAGATAAGTTCCCTTACTAATTAAACAATCTAGCATATAACTTACTTTTTACAAGGATACTTACTTGACATAGTGGCAGATGCGGAGGATACTTCCTGTGAATCTTGGACGGTGACTTGGAAACTTCTGACCTCAGGATTGAGCTTTTTAAAAGCTAAGACTCTTTCTCTTGCAGCAGGGGTTAACTTAAGATAAGCAATGGATATAGCTGCACAAAAAATAAAAAGACGTTAGTGATCCTCATCGTATGAGACAAGTCTGATAGTGATCCTTCCAGGATCCTCTACCCTACCATGAGTGGCCCATTCCTTGGGCAGATCCTTCCCATCTGGGACGGAATCCCTTCTAACAAAGAAAAAGCGACGCTTCCAGTTTGTGTCATTCTTAGTAACCTTGAAGACAGGGTGATCCTCCCCAGCTTTCCGTTTTAGCAGATATCGGCAAGAACCAAACGTGGTAAGATCATAAAGTGCAGCCAACTCTGCCATCCCCAAATCAATTCCTTTCTGCTCGATGATCCTCTCGAAGGTATACAGGACCCTCCAGATCATCGGCATGGCTTGGATATAGGAGATGCCGGTTAAGGAAAAGAAAGATTGGGTGAAGGTTGGAAAAGGATACGAGTACCCTACGGTAAACGGAGTAGCAGGAAAAGCCACCCAGACGTCTGAAACAAAGTCGCTCAAAGCGGTAGGTGTGAAGGATTTGAAAACTGCGTTCGCCGGAAAGCAATGACGAATTCTGTCTATGTGAGCGTCAGTAAAGCAACACCTCTCCGTAGGAGAATCCTTGATGATCCCTTGGCTTTTTAGGGGACTACTCTTCTTGGAATCCTTGTGTGGAGAATTCCGGAGCAACATGCTTGTGACGGAACAAAAACAGAATAAAAGCAGAAAAAACAGAGCAAGGAGAAGGAAGAAAGGAAAGAGAGAAGAAGAGGATACCTGATCAGTCTTCGGTAGCGATTATAAAGGGAAGATATCTCGAATTTAAATGCAGAGTGATCCTAACCCTATCTCCTATTTATAATCATGATTTGCAGGGATTGTCACATCCATGACGTAATGATCGTAACGGCTAGTTCAATATTAACGGCTAGTTATTCGGAGTTGCCCGTTGGAGATAAGATCAAAACAAAATACAACTCGTTAATTTACAATCAACTCCTTATATTTTGGGGGCAATTGTTAGGGCTGGATTTTTATTATGCATGATCCTTATACGTGATCCTAACCAGTGATCCTTGTTTCTTTGACAGACAGTGATCCTCAACAGGACTTCAGGATCAGGATCATGGACCATTATAGGATCCTCATGCTAACGGTTACCTTCGTTTAATACAATGTTATTTTGCAGGAATATCTAGCAGGATACGCTCTTAGCATCATAATCAAGGGACGCGTCTTCACAATTATGGCATTAGCTTAATCGGAGATAGACGTTGCAAAGGATATGGAAACTTAGCTTGATTTAAGGGCGGCAATTTAGGCTAGATTGTCTTTTATTTCTAAAGGGGTAATGAGCTGATTATTAGTCTTTTTACCTAAAATAGGTCACCTACACTTGTATAAATACCACTCTTCTTCATTTGGAAGAACACACGACATACAACGCAACTCTCACACACTTAGACACTCGAAACAATAGTGATCCTTATACTCAGCTCATTATCATCCGAAGTTGTAACCATTTTGTTCTTATATTGAAGTTTGGTGATTGGTAGTTGCCATCACCCGAGGTTTTTTATGCCGGAGATCATATATTGATCAAGGGCTTTTTCCTCGTATAAATCATTGTGTCTTTGCATATTTCTCATAAAAGTGATCCTTTACTTTTATAATTAACCAAGCATCATACCCCATTTACATAAAGTTTGGTTACATTATCCTTGTGTGATTTTTGACCAAAACACTAGCTATGACTGATTACTTCTCCAAGTGGATAGAGGCTGAAGCTTTTGCCTAAGTCAGAGAAAAGGAAGTTATATCCTTCATTAAAAGAAATATTATAACTAGATTTGGTATCCCTTCTGAAATTATATGTGATAATGGTTCCCAATTTATTGGGGGCAGAACTACTAACTTTTGTGACAGCTGGGGGATTAAGATGATAACATCAACACCAGTCCACCCACAAGCTAATGGTCGAGCAGAATCATCCAACAAGATCATTATCAACAATTTGAAGAAGAAGCTTGGATCCAAGAAAGGGAAATGGGAAGAAGAACTACCTTTTGTGCTTTGGGCTGATAGGACAAACCCTAAGAATGCTACTGGTCAAACACCATTCTCTTTGGTATTTGGGGCAGAATCAGTGATCCCAACAGAAATGGTGGTTCCAACTGCTAGAACAAGTATCCGTGATCCTGAGGAAAATGATGAGAATTTGGCTCAAGACTTGGATACTATTGAGGAAATCAGGGATCTGGCTAGGATAAGGATGGCCAGTTATCAACAAAGAATGGCTGGTGCTTACAATAAAAATGTCCGGATCAGGAAGTTTCAGATTGGTGATATGGTATTAAGGAAAGCATTTCAGAACACCTCCAATCCTGCTAATGGAAAATTGGCACCAAAATGGGAAGGCCCTTATTTGATCGAAGCTGAAGCAGGAAAGGGGGCATATAGATTGCTGACCATGGAAGGTGATTTGCTACCAAGAGCTTGGAATGCTGTCCATTTGAAGAAATATTTCATGTGAGCAGGATCCTTATGGCACAAATGATCCTTACATTAGGGGTATCCTGGAAGGATCCTTAAAGCATCAATGATCCTTACTCTAGTAACATCCTAATCTTGAACTATTTCATTTTCTTATTTTCTCTTATAAGGATAAGGATCATATGTCCTTTATCCTTATCTCACATGATTTTGTGTTTTGAAAGTTCAGGTATCCTTAAGCAAAGCGTTTATTACCTGCAGAAGCAGTCCAGTTCCTTGGGTTTAACCCCAGTTCCGCCTGTAGCGCATGATGATCCTGATATAGTTCAAGGCAGTGGGACCAGTACTCGCTTTAGGGGCTGATAATTCCATTGTACTGGCTATACCTAGGATCCTACGTATAATGGTAGACGTACCATACATCCGTTCCTAAGGTTTCTAACGTTTACACGTTAGCTAAGGTTTTGGCATTTTCATGCCACTAAGTTTGGATAGTCGCTAGTTAGGGCCATACTCCAGTTTACAAACGATCCTTGGGCTTGTCCCCAGTTATCCTTGGGCTTGTCCCCAGTTACCCTTGGGCTTGTCCCCAGTTGCTAACTCTTATTTTATGATTGGCTTAGTCCCAAGTTATGCTCTATTTCAGGTCCTTGAAGTTAAACAACTAAGGATCCTTGATCCTTACTTATCTCCAAGGTTTATCTTGTAATTATCCTGATTATGGTACTAAGGGTTAGGATCCTAACTTGGATCCTCAGGTATGATCCTTAACTGTTTTTATATCTATTCCTTGTTTCTTTGAGTAACCCTTGAAATTTGACAACTAAACTTGTGATCCTTAAAATATATACTACTTTTTGGGATTTTTTAACTATAGGATATTTGATCAAGGATCATATCCTAAATGTTCTCAATCTAACTTACTCAAAATTGCTTATTTAATAAACGTACATCAAAACAATGGGGAATTAAAGGAACAAAAAGGATAATAACACGAGATAAGCGACAAAAGTTTAAGATTTTATTTATTAACAAAAGGATCAACCCTTCAAAGGTTGTCAAAATTACCTACCCCGAGCATCTACCAGCAATACGTGGCCCGTCCGCTGGGGTAGGTAAAGGGTGTCCATGATAATAGGTTCAAAAGTAATGCAGGGGTATAAAGGCGGCAGGATCACAATGGCTTCATCCCCCAAACAGAGGATCCCTCCACCATTTGCAATACTGCCTATTGTCTGAAGGATCCTAGATCCTTAAACCTAAAACTATTGTTCAGAATACAGACCATCATTGTTTAAAACATCACAACCACAAAAAAGGGAAACCACTACCAAATTTAAAAAATTGGGCTCCGGCTAAGTCTCGAAATTTCCATCATCGCCCAATCCTGCAACCTAAACCTTCGCTGCATCACCACCTCCGGCTCCACTTGCCTCACAACCCTCACCTTTGCCTCCAGCCTCAATGGTCAGGATCTCTTTAGCCTCCTCATCATCCTCTAGTTCACCCAGCCTTGCTTTCCAGCCTTCCACGTCCCAGGTGCTCTTGTCAAAAGCAGGATCCTGAGCTTCCAGAGCCATTTGCAGCTTGGTTTTGTACATTGCTATGGCTGCAGAGACCTTGGCATCTTCAGTGATCTTGTGCTTCTCATAATCAGCATTAACCAGCACCTTAGCCGTCTCGTGCCTAGCATCCTGGAGTTCCTTCTGAAGATCAGCAATCTTGAGATCCTTCAACAATGCAAGCTGCTGGAGATCGGCAATCTTCTTATCTTGATCCTCAACATGGCCAACGTAGTCCTCGATTTCGGCAAATTTCTGCAAAAGAGAATAAGGTCAGGATAAGGTCAGGATAAGTTTAGGATAAGGTCAGAACCAGGTGATCCTCATGTCAGCAGGATATAGGGGCAGAGACAGTGATCCTTACGTTGTTGAAGTATTCAAGAAATTGGTGGCGGGTCAGAGGTAGGCCCTGCAAATCCTCAGCATCAGAGGCCTTTCTCTTCTTAACTCCCTTCCCTTTGAGGGGTGCCTTGGGGATTGAAGCAGTAGGGCTGGCAGGAGTCTTTCTCTTGGAGGATCTAACGGTGGTGAGATCGGTGACGCTGAATTTTGAAGCAGACTTGGTGGGTTTTCCAGCACCTATGCAACCAAAACAAGATAAGTATCCTAATTTCACTTGTATTTCATTATATATTTGAATTATTAAGCAAAGATACTTACTTGACATTGTGACAGAGCCTGAAGATACTTCTTGAGAATCTTGGGTGGTTGTCTTGAATGATCTTGTTTCAGGATCAAGTCTCTTGAACGCGGCAAGTCTCTCTTTAGCAGCAGGAGTCAATCTGAGATGTGAAACGGAGATAGCTGCACAACAAAAAAACAAAAGAATGTCAGTGATCCTTATATCAAAGGAAAGGTTCTCTGGTGATCCTCCCCAGGATCCTCCATCCTACCATGGGTAGCCCACTTCTTGGGTAGATCCTTCCCATCAGGGATAGAATCTCTCTTGACAAAAAAGAAACGCAGCTTCCAGTTGGTATCGTTTTTGGTAGCCTTGAAGATCGGATGTTCCTCACCAGGTTTGCGTTTGAACAGATAACGATGGGAACCAAAGGTAGTGAGATCATACAGTTCTCCCAACTCGCCATGCCTAAGTCTATCCCTCCTGCTCGATGATCCTTTCAAGGGTATACAAAACCCTCCAGATCATCGGCATGGCTTGGATGTAAGATATGCCGGTCAGGGAAAAGAAGGATTGGGTGAAAGCCGGAAAGGGATATGTGTAGCCTATGGTAAACGGGGTAACAGGAAACGCAACCCAGTTATCAGAAATGTGATCACTGAGGGCGTTGGGATCAAATGATTTGAACACAGTGTTCGCCGGGAAGCAGTAGCGGATCCTATGGATTTGCGGATCGGAGAAGCAACATCGTTCTTTTATGGAATCTTCGATGATTCCTTGGCTTTTTAGCGGGCTGTTCTTCGTGTGATCCTTGGATGAGGAGTTCCGGAACAACATTTTGGTAGAATAATTGAAAGGGGAAGAAAACAGAGCAAAGAAAGGAAGAAGATGAATACCTGTTTATCTTCGGAATGCAGTTATAAAGGGAGTAGCTCTGGAATTTAAATGAAAACGATCATATCTATATCTCCTATTTATAATCATGATTCTGCAGGTGTGTCACTTCCGTGACGTCATAATGCAACGAATCGTTCTATATCAACGACTATATATCCATTGAGTTAGTTGCGGATAAGATCAAGAAAACATAACTCATTAATTTTACATTTTACTCCTTATATTTTGGGGGCAATTGTTAGGGGAGGATTTTCTAACAACTAGTGATCCTTATTTGCTATCTTAATAAGTGATCCTTACTTCTGTGACAGATAGTGATCCTCAGAAGAGCTTCAGGATCAGGATCATGGATCACCCTAAGGATCCTCATACTAACGATTGACTGTTTATGTTTCGTATTATTTTGCAGGAGTAATGAGCTTGACTTGGTCTTGGCAACGTTACTATGGAATATTCCACGGGTATTTCGCACACGTTTGAATAGAAATGGACGTTGTGGAGAACGTGGGAGCATGGCACAAAAGTCGGAAAGTTAGTTAGCTTAGTTAGCTTTCATTTTTAAAGGGGTGACGAGCTATTATTAGAACACTTAGCCATTTTCAGTTACACACACTCTCATACAACTGCACTCTTGAAGCTTTTAGCAAACACTTAACAATTCTTACACTTTCACACAATTAATCATAGTGATCCTTATACCTAGCTCGTCACTATCCGAAGTTGTAAACATCTATTGATTTATTTGAGCTTGGTGATCGGTAGTTTCCATCACCCGAGGTTTTTTATGCCGGAGATCACTCGTTGATCAAGGGCTTTTTCCTCGTACAAATCTTTGTGTCGTTTGTGCAATTTACATCGAAGTGATCCTTATTATTGTTCTCCATTTCAAGCATCATTCCCCGTAACTAAGAGTTTGGTTGCATTATCCTCATTAGATTTTTGACCAAAACAATTATATACTTTGTTTGAATAAGAAAAGTTGAACAAATCATGTTTAAGAGTTTTAGGATATGATCCAGGATCAAATATCCTATAGTCGATAAACTTAGAAAAGTTATGCAATTTAAGGATCATTAGTTCTGTTGTCAAAGAATAAGGGTCACTTGTAAAAATAAAAATGAATAAGGATCATACCTGAGAATCCAAGTTAGGATCCTAACTCCTTAAAAATTATGATCAGGATAATCAAAAGACAAACCTTAGTAGAAGGTAAGGATCAGGGATCCTTGCTTGTTTAGCTTCGAAAACCTGAAACAGAATATAACTTGTGACTAAGCAAATATAAAAGACAAGTTAGTAACTGGGGACAAGCCCAACTATTCTAGGGACAATCCCAAAGGATAACTGGGGACAAGCCCAAAGGATAACTGGGGACAAGCCCGAACGATAACTGGGGACAAGCCCAAAGGATAACTGGGGACAAGCCCAAAGGATAACTGGGGACAAGCCCAAAGGATCTTGTGTAAACTGGAGTATGGCCCTTACTGGCGATTATCCAAACTTAGTGACATGAAAATGCCAAAACCTTAGTTAACGTGAAAACGTTAGAAACCTTAGAAACGGATGTATGGTACGTCTGCCATTATACGTAGGATCCTGGATACAGCCAGTACAATGAAATTGTCAGCCCCTAAAGCGAGTACTGGTCCCATTGCCATGAACTGTATCATCGTGCGCTGCTGGCGATACTGGGGACAGGCCCAAACTGGGGACTAGCCCAAATAACTGGGGTCAAGCCCAAATAACTGGATACTTCTACAGAGACTTATCCTCCGCCAAGGATACTCAAACCTTCTGCAAAACTTAGAAACAAGTGAAAGTAGGATAAAGGATCCAGGATCCTTATCCATAAGTACATGATATATAAAGAATTAAAGAATTTGAAATTAAATTATTACCATAACGAGGATCCTTCGTTGATCAAGGATCCTTCAAGGATCATCGTTGGCTAGGGATCATGGATCCTTATTACATGAAGTATTTTTTTTAAATGGACAGCATTCCAAGCTCTTGGTAGCAAATCACCATCCATTGTTAGCAACCGATATGCCCCCTTTCCTGCTTCAGCTTCAATCAAATAAGGGCCTTCCCACTTTGGTGCCAACTTTCCATCAGCAGGATTGGTGTATTCTGAAATGCTTTCCTTAGTACCAAATCACCAACTTGGAATATCCTGATCCTGACATTCTTATTGTAAGCTCCAGCCATCCTTTGTTGATAACTGGCCATCCATATCCTTGCCAAATCCCTGAGTTCTTCTATAGTATCCAGGTCTTGAACCAAGTTTTCAGCATTTCCATCAGGATCACGGATACTTGTTCTTGCAGTAGGAACCACCATTTCTGTAGGGATCACTGATTCTTCTCCAAATACCAAAGAGAATGGTGTTTGGCCAGTAGCATTCTTGGGAGTTGTTCTATCAGTCCATAATACATAAGGTAGCTCTTCTGCCCATTTCCCTTTCTTGGATCCAAGTTTCTTTTTCAAGTTGTTGATGATGATCTTGTTGGATGATTCTGCTTGGCCATTAGCTTGTGGGTGGACTGGTGTTGATATTATCATTTTAATCCCCCAGTTGTCACAAAAGTTAGTAGTTATATTCCCAATAAATTGGGATCCATTATCACATACAATTTCAGAAGGGATACCAAATCTAGTAATAATATTTCTTTTGATAAAGGATATCACTTCTTTTTCTCTGACTTGAGCGAAGGCTTCAGCCTCTATCCACTTTGAAAAATAGTCAGTCATAGCAAGCATGAATACTTTACCACCAGGTGCCTTGGGAAGTTTACCAACTATATCCATTCCCCATCTTATAAATGGCCAGGAAGAGGATATAGGATGCAAGAGCTCTGCTGGTTGATGAAGGATATTACTATGTCTTTGACAAGGATCACATTTTTTAGCATAATCCACAGCATCCTTCTTCATAGTAGGCCAGTAGTATCCTGTTCTCAAGATCCTCGAGAATAATGCCCTGCCCCCAGTGTGATTTCCACAATCTCCTTCATGGAGATCCTTTAAAACTTCTTGAATTTTAGGATCCTCAATACATCTTAGATATGGTCCTGCAAGAGATCGTTTATATAGCATGTTATTCAATATTGTAAACTGAGATACCTTAATTTTGAAAGCCCTGGGGTTTTCTCCTGTAGGGATCTCTCCTTGTTGGATATATCTCATGATTGGTAGGATCCAGGATCCTGAATTTAATTGTGCAGCATCACTAGGTATGGTTGCAGAATCCTCTCCTATTTCCATAGCCACATGATCTTAAATAGCCGGTTTCAGGATATGGATAATAGGGATTTTGATATCCTCTGGGATCTTCAAGGATGATCCTAAATTGGCCAGTGCATCAGCTTCTGCATTTTCTTCTCTTGGTACATCTCTAAGTATTTGATTAGCTTTTCACCTTTAACAACATAGGATCCATTAAAGTGATTAGTGATTAATAACGAATCTACATGTACCTCAAGATACCTGATCCTCATATGCTTAGCAATTTGCAAACCAGCTATCAAGACTTCATATTCAGCCTCATTGTTAGTAGTTTGGAACTCACAAGCTATAGAGTGGGGTATTATGTCCCCCTGTGGCGATTTTAGGAGTATTCCAAGCCCAGTTCCTTTGACATTAGAGGCTCCATCAGTGAAGAGTATCCAAGGATCCTTAGTTTCCTCTAGCTGTTGGACTTCTAATTCAGCTTCCCTTTGCAAATCATTGCTGAAATCTGCCACAAAGTCAGCTAAGGCTTGGGATTTAATGGCGGTTCTAGGCTCATATCTTATATCATAAGCACTGAGCTTCACTGCCCACTTAGCCATCCTTCCTGACATACCAGGTTTCCTGAGAACATTCTTAATTGGGAAATTAGTCTTAACGATAATGGCATGAGTTTCAAAATAATGTCTTAATTTAGTAGATGCCATAATTAAAGCAAGGATAAGTTTATCTAAATGTGAATACCTGGATTCAGCATCAAGCAAACTCTTACTTACATATTAAACAGGATGTTGTGTACCTTCGTGATCCTTAACAAGGACGGCACTTACTCTTTAAAGGATACCGCGAGGTATAAGGATAACACATCTCCTTTTTTCTGGTTTCATCAAGACAGGGGCCGAGAGCCTTGAGAGCATTTTCGTGCTTTTCAGTCCAATGAATTTTTTTGTTCTTCCTCAAAATGTCGTAGAACTCCTTGCATTTTTCTAAGGATTTGGATATGAACCTGTTCAAGGCTGCGATCCTGCCTGTTAGTCTCTGCAAATCCTTCACGTTGGCAGGAGATTTGATATTCACGATAGCTTTAATTTGCTCTGGACTTGCTTCAATGCCTCTTTTTGTCACCATATACCCCAGGAATTTACCTGCTTTAACACCAAAATGACACTTGGAAGGATTTAGTTTCATATTATATTTGTCAAGGATATTGAATGCTTCCTCCAAGTCTCTGAGGTGATCCTCAGCTTTTCTAGACTTAACCACCATGTCATCTATATAGACTTCCATAGTGTGTCCAATTTGATCCTTGAACATCATATTAACTAGCCTTTGGTAAGTTGCACCTGCATTTCTTAGTCCAAATGGCATAGAAATATAACAATAAATACCAGTTTGGGTCATAAAGGTTGTATCCTCTTGATCAGATGGTTCCATCTGAATTTGTTGAAATCCAGATGAAGCATCCATAAAAGTTAACAGTTCATAACCCGCGGTAGCATCCACCATGGAGTCAATGTGGGGCAATGGGAAAGGATCCTTGGGACATGCCTTATTTAAATTAGTAAAGTCGACACATACCCTCCACTTTCCGTTTTTCTTTGGCCAATCATCTTGGATACTTTACCTCTCTAATCATACCTGCTCGGAGTAACTTTTCTACCTCCTCCTGGATAATGGCATTTCTCTCTGGTGCAAACTTCCTCCTCTTTTGATGGATTGGTTTGAACGACCTGTCAATGCCAAGTTTATGAGTAATTATATCTTTAGATATACCTGTCATGTCTTCATGTTTCCATGCAAAGGTAGTTTTTCTCCTTTTGAGGAAGGATACTAAATCCTCTTTTATTTCACCAAGGATCCATGGTCTTATGTAAATTTTGGATTCAGGATCATGAGGATCCATAAGGATTTCTTCTACGTCCTGTTCTCTTGCCTCCAAGACATCCCTCGGAGGATTCTTTAATTGCTATTGCTCCCTTGGCTTTGAGGCTGGTTTCATTGATAACGTATAGCAATTCTTAGTCTCTTGCTGATCACTGTCAATTTTCACCACCCCCATGGACTAGGAAGCTTTACACATTTGTGATAAGTGGATGGGACTGCCTTCATGTCATGTATCCAAGGCCTGCCAAGGATAACGTTACAACAAGATAAGCAATCTATAACACAAAACTTTTGATAAGAATGTAGCCCTTCAATATAGATTGGGAGTTTGATGTCCCCCGGAGTATTCTTGGTCTCCCCACTGAATCCCACAAGTACTGAGGATCTTGGTATAATATCGGATTCAGGAATATTCCTCTTCTTAAGGATATCAAGCTGGACGATGTTCACAGAGCTTCCTCCATCTATAAGGATCCTACGAACAAAATGGTTAGAAATAAAAAGAGTGATAACAAGACCATCTTGATGAGGATCCTGAATGTCAACACGAACATCCTCATCAAAAGTTATGATTTTATCTTTGGTAACACTGGATGTTCGAATGGGTCTATCTCCATTATCCATCTTGGTTTCCTTGGCATGTCTTTTGGCTGCTGAAAAGGAAGTACCACAAATGTCTGATCCTCCAGATATAAAGTTTATAACTTGTACATCTGCTGGAGGAGTTGGAGCTTTTTCTGGGATCCTTTCAGGATCCTGGGTTCTTGACTTCTTTCGCCCCAAAAGTTCCTTTAAGTGCCCCTTGCTTAACAAGTAACCAATTTATTTCCTTAGTGCAATGCACTCTTCGGTGAGATGCCCAAAATCCCCGTGGTATGCACACCATTTTGATTTGTCTTTTGTGGAAGCTGGTTTGTCACTTTTTATTGGCCATCTAGCTTTCTCACCTAAATTCTGCATTGCAATAATTAGTTCATTGTTATCAACAGAAAAACAGCATTCAGAAATTGGAGGGTAATCCTCAACATCCTCTTCTTGTTCTACTGCATGCACATTCTGGTTATCAGACTTTTGTGGGATTTGAACTTGTTATTCTTGAAATAGGATCCTTGCTTTTCCTGTTTCGAGGATCCTGCTAGTCTCTCCTGGATCCTTTTGTCATCCTCTAATCGGATGAACCTAAGGGCCCTGGTTCTTACTTCATCGAGATTCCTGCATGGGATCATAACAAGATCATCATAGAATAATGAATCCCTAAGTGTTAGGGCTGGATTTTTATGACATATGATCCTTACATGTGATCCTAACCAGTGATCCTTGTTTCTTTGGCAGATAGTGATCCTCAGAAGAGTTCCAGGATCATGATCACGGACCATCCTAGGGATCCTCATACTAACGATTGTTCTCTTTGGATTTAATGTTGTCTTGCAGGAATTTCGAGTAGGATCCGCTCTTAACAACGTAAATAAGGAACCTGTCACGCTACTTTGGCATATGCATAATCAAAGATGGACGTTGTGGACAATATGGAAACTCAGCACAATTTAAGGGCGATAATTTAGGCTAAATTTACTTCTATTCTTGAAGGGGTAACGAGCTAATAGTTAGGTCATTTACCTAAAATACGACCACACGCACTTGTATAAGTAGCACTCTTCAACATTCGGAAGACACAACACATTTCTCACACGCTTTGACACACGATACTATAGTGATCCTTGTACTTAGCTCGTTACCATCCGAAGTTGTAAAAATATTGTTTGTTATATTGAAGCTTGGTGATCGGTAGTTGCCATCACCCGAGGTTTTTTATGCCGGAGATCATTCATTGATCAAGGGCTTTTTCCTCGTATAAATCCTTGTGTCACTTGCGTATTTTACATCAAAGTGATCCTTTACTTTGTTCAACATACCAAGCATCATTCCCCGTTTACATAAGAGTTTGGTTGCATTATCCTTGTGTGATTTTTAACCAAAACAGTTTGGCGCCCACCGTGGGGCAATTGGTGCTTCATTCATAAGAAAGTTTTTCTGTTGGTGATCATTCCGGAAGTGTTGCATGGCTTCATCATTGAAGAATACTTCCACAGCGATATCTGCAGTCAATTCATCTAATGGCATTCCACCTTTGCCTCCACCACCAGCTGGATCTCAGAAAAATGCTGAGAAGAGACCAACTCCTATCTTCTCTAAACCTTCATCTTCTGCTCTAACTTCTTCTGCTCCCAGTACTAGCGATATATTTACTTTGATTTTGCAGATGAGGGATCGTATGCAGCAGGAGGATGAAACTAATGACAGGATCCTCAGAGAAATCGGAGATCTCAAAAGACAAAAGAAAACGGCAGAGGATCATTCCCCACTGATGCCCAAATCTTTGAATTTTGATACTCCGATGGTTACTTCACAGCCATCAGAGGCCCCAGGCGTTCAACATATGGGTGGATTAAGAGGAGTGCATTTTGGCCCAGCAGTAGTGACTCAGGCATCAGGATCATATTTCCAACCGGCAGGATCCTATACTCAGCATATGGGATCCTTCATGAACTTAGGATCCTCCTTCGTTCCAGGATTATCCCAGGTTCAAGGATCCTCCTTCGTTCCAGGATTATCCCAGGTTCAAGGATCCTCCTTCGTTCCAGGATTATCCCAGCTTCAAGGATCCTCCTTAGTTCCAGGATCATCCCATATTCAGGGATCCCTTCAGATACTAGGATCCTTGAAGAATTTGCAAACAGGAAGTCCAGATGTCCATCAAGGAGATTTTATTCCGATGCAGACCATTGCTTCCACTGATCCATCCATCATCCCAGAATCCCAGCAATATGGATTCACATCCAATGTTCCGAACTTGAACCCGATGGGAGGTAACACTTTAAATAATTCTCTTACCACTAACCATGGATTCGTGCAGGATACAGGTATCAACCATGCTATGGCCAGAGAACTGTAGAAACTGAAGGATATGATCTCAAGTGTTCCAGGGGTAGTTAAACCTATCCCGGAGATTGCAGATGGAAGCCATAAGGTATCTCGTTTCGCACCACCAATTTGTGATGCTGAGATACCCAAAAGGTTCCATATCCCTACTATGAAGCTGTATGATGGTACAACGGATCCTGAGGAACACATAGCACAATACAGGGAAAGGATGGAGATCAATCCAATTCCAGAAAAGTTAAAGGAAGCATGCCTATGCAAGGGATTTGGATCCACTCTTACTGGATCAGCTCTTAAATGGCTGCTAAGTCTTCCCCCTTACTCTATTACTTCGTTTGCTAGTTTAGTTAATTTATTCAATAATCAATTCTCTTGTAGTAGAAAATTTGAAAGATTGACTAGTGACTTATATAGGATAACTCAGGGTCATAATGAATCATTAAGGGATCATATAACCAAATTTAGTAAAGAATCCTTGGACATTCCCAACTTGGATGTGGCCACGGCTGTTGAGGCCTTCAAAATGGGATTACATAGGGATTCATTGTTCTATGATGATATTGTTATGACGCCATGCAGGAACCTAGACAAAGTAAGGACTCGGGCACTCAGGTTCGTCCGGCTAGAGGATGACAAGAGGATCCAGGAGAGACAAGTAGGATCCTCAAAACAAGAAAAGCAAGGATCCTCTTTCAAAAGCAACAGATTCAAATCCTATAACAGAACTGACAATCAGAATGTGCATGCTGTAGACCAAGAAGAGGATGATGAAGATTATCCTCCAATTTCTGAATACTGTTTTTCCGTTGATAATCATGAACTAATCCTTGCAATGCAGAATCTAGGAGAAAAGGCCAGATGGCCCAGAAAAATGACAAACCAGCCGGAACTAAAGACCAGTCAAAGTGGTGTGCATACCACGAGGATTTCGGGCATTTAACTGAAGAATGCATCGCATTGAGAAAGGAAATTGGATATCTGCTAAGCAAGGGACATTTAAAAGAGTTGTTGGGAAGAAAAAAGCAAAGGACTCAGGATCCTGAAAGGATCCCTGAAAAAGCTCCAGCCCCTCCGGCAAATGCACAAGTGATCAACTTTATTTCTGGAGGATCAGACATCTGTGGTACATCCTTCTCAGCAGCTAAAAGGCATGCAAAGGAAGCTAAAATGGATAACGGAGAAAGGCCTATTCGAACATCAAGTGTCTCGGAAGGAAAAGCGATAACCTTTGATGAGGATGATCACATTAACATTCAGGATCCTCATCATGATAGTCTAGTCATCACTCTCTTTATCTCTAACCATTTTGTCCGCAGGATCCTTATTGACGGAGGAAGCTCAGTGAATATTATCCAACTTGATGTTCTGAAGAAGATGGGTATCCCTGAATCAGATATCACTCCAAGATCCTCCGTGCTTGTGGGATTTAGTGGCGAAACTAAGAAAACCCTGGGGGACATCAAACTCCCAATCTATGTGGAAGGATTACATAATTATCAAAAATTTTGTGTTATTGACTGTTTGTCTTGTTGTAATGTCATCCTTGGCAGGCCCTGGATACACGATAAGAAGGAAGTCCCGTCCACCTACCATCAGTGTGTGAAGCTTCCTAGCCCATGGGGAATAATCAAGATCGACAGTGATCAGCAGGAGGCTAAGGATTGTTACACCTCATCAATGAAACCAGCCTCGAAGCCAAGGGAGCAATAGCAATTACAGTATCCTCCAAGGAATGTCTTGGAGGCGAGAGAACAGGATGTGGACGAAATCCTTTTGGATCCTAATGATCCTGAATCAAAAATCTATATCGGACCAGGGATCCTTGGCAAGATGAAAGAAGACATAGTATCCTTCCTCAAAAGAAGAAAGTCTACCTTTGCATGGAAACATGAGGATATGACAGGTATATCTAAGGATATTATCACTCATAAACTTGGCATTGACAGGTCAATCAAACCAATCCATCAAAAAAGGAGGAAGTTTGCACCGGAAAGAAATGCCATTATCCAGGTAGAAGTAGAAAGATTACTTCGAGCAGGTATGATTAGAGAGGTAAAGTATCCAAAATGGCTGGCCAATGTGGTTGTTGTTCAAAAGAAAAATGGAAAGTGGAGGGTATGTGTCGATTTCACTGATTTGAATAAGGCATGTCCCAAGGATCCTTTCCCATTACCCCACATTGACACCATGGTGGATGCAACGGCGGGTCATGAACTGTTAACCTTTATGGATGCATCATCTGGATTCCAACAAATTCAGATGGAACCATCTGACCAAGAGGATACGGCTTTTATGACCCCAACCGGTTTATATTGTTATATTGCTATGCCTTTTGGATTAAGAAATGCAGGTGCAACATATCAAAGGCTGGTGAATATGATGTTCAAAGATCAAATTGGACAAACCATGGAAGTGTACATAGACGATATGGTGGTGAAATCCAAAAAAGCTGAGGATCACCTAAGGGACTTGGAGGAAGCATTTGATATCCTTGATAATTATAACATGAAGCTTAATCCTTCAAAATGTCACTTTGGTGTTAAAGCAGGTAAATTCTTAGGATATATGGTAACCCAGAGGGGCATTGAAGCAAGCCCAGAACAAATCAAAGCATTGGTGAATATCAAATCCCCTGCCAACGCTAAGGATGTGCAAAGGCTAACAGGCAGGATAGCAGCTCTAAATAGATTCATATCCAAATCCTCAGAAAGGTGTAAGGAATTCTATGACATCCTAAGAAAGAACAAGAAATTTGAGTGGATTGAAAAGCATGAGAATGCTTTACAAGCCCTCAAAGAATACATGTCCTCGGCTCCAGCATTGATGAAACCAGAAAAAGGAGACGTGTTATCCTTATATCTGGCGGTATCCTCAAAAGCAGTAAGTGCAGTCCTTGTTAAGGATCATGAAGGTACACAATATCCTGTCTATTATGTAAGTAAGAGTTTACTTGATGCTGAATCCAGGTATTCACACCTTGAAAAACTTATCCTTGCATTAATTATGGCATCCACTAAACTAAGACATTATTTTGAAACCCACGTTATTGTTGTTAGAACTAATTTTCCAATTAAGAATGTCCTCAGGAAACCAGAGATGTCCGGAAGAATGGCTAAGTGGGCAGTAAAGCTTAGTGCCCATGATATAAGATATGAGCCCAGAACAGCCATCAAATCTCAAGCATTAGCAGACTTTGTGGCTGATTTCAGTAGTGATTTACAAAAGGAAGCCGAATTGGAAGTCCAGCAGCTGGATGAGACCAAGGATCCTTGGATACTACATACTGACGGATCCTCAAATGTCAAAGGCACAGGGCTTGGCATACTACTAAAATCGCCACAGGGGGACATAATACCCCACTCCATAGCCTGTGAGTTCCAAGCCACTAACAATGAGGCTGAATATGAGGCCTTGATTGCTGGTTTGCAAATTGCTAAGCATATGGGAATCAGGTATCTTGAGGTATACGTGGATTCATTGTTAATAACTAATCACTTTAATGGATCCTATGTTGTTAAAGGTGAAAAACTAACCAAATATTTAGAGATAGTCAAAGAATTGGCACTCTCCTTTGTTTCCTTTAGTTTGACACAGGTACCAAGGGAAGAAAATACAGAAGCTGATGCATTGGCCAATCTAGGATCATCTTTGATGATCCCAGAGGATATAAGTATCCCCATCATCCATATCCTGGCTCCTGCTATTAAAAATCAGGTGGCCATGGAAATAGAAGAGGATTCTGCAATGATCCCTAGTGAGGATACTCAATCTTGTTCAGGATCATGGATCTCACCAATCATGAGATACTTACAACACGGAGAGATTCCTATGGGAGAAAACCCTAGGGCTTTCAGAATCAAGGTATCTCAATTCACAACCTTAAATAATATGTTGTATAAGCGATCTCTTGCAGGACCATATTTAAGATGTATCGAGGATCCTGAAGTTCAAGAAGTTTTAAAAGACTTCCATGAAGGAGATTGTAGAAACCACACTGGGGGCAGGGCATTGTTCTCAAGGATCTTAAGGACAGGATACTACTGGCCAACTATGAAAAGGGATGCTGTGGAGTATGCTAAGAAGTGTGATCCTTGTCAAAGACACAGCAATATCCTTCATCAGCCGGCAGAATTTCTACATCCTATACCATCCTCTTGGCCATTCATGAGATGGGGAATGGATATAGTTGGCAAGCTCCCTAAAGCACCTGGAGGAAAAGTATTCATGCTTGCTATGACTGACTACTTCTCCAAATGGATAGAGGCTGAAGCTTTTGCCCAAGTCAGAGAGAAGGAAGTTATATCCTTTATTAAAAGAAATATCATAACCAGATTTGGCATTCCTTCTGAAATTGTATGTGATAATGGTTCCCAATTTATTCGGAGCAGGACTACTAACTTTTGTGACAGCTGGGGGATTAAGATGATAACATCAACACCAGTCCACCCACAAGCTAATGGTCAAGCAGAATCATCCAACAAGATCATCATCAACAATGTAAAGAAGAAACTTGGATCCAAGAAAGGGAAATGGGCTGAGGAATTGCCTTACGTACTTTGGGCTGATAGGACAACTCCCAAGAATGCTACTGGTCAAACACCCTTCTCTTTAGTGTTTGGGGCAGAAGTAGTGATCCCAACAGAAATGGTGGTTCCAACTGCTAGAACAAGTACTCGTGATCCTGAGGAGAATGCTGCAAACTTAGCTCAAGACTTGGATACTATTGAGGAAATCAGGGATCTGGCTAGGATAAGGATGGCCAGCTACCAACAAAGAATGGCTGGTGCTTACAACAAAAATGTCAGGATAAGGAAATTCCAGATTGGGGATATGGTGTTGAGGAAAGCATTCCAGAATACCATCAATCCCGCTGATGGGAAATTGGCACCAAAATGGGAAGGCCCTTACTTGATTGAAGCCGAAGCAGGAAAGGGGGCATATAGATTGCTAACCATGGAAGGAAGTTTGTTACCAAGAGCCTGGAATGCTGTTCACTTAAAGAAATATTTCATGTGAACAGGATCCTCCTGGCACATATGATCCTTACATTGAAAGCATCCTCGAAGGATCCCAGTGATGTCGACGATCCTTACTCTGGTAAAGTCATAATCCTAAACTATTCCATTTTCTTATTTTTACCTAAGGATAAGGATCATGTATCCTTCATCCTCCTCTCACGAGAATTTGAGTTCTGATAGTCCAGGTACCCTCAGCATATTATTGATAGTCTTCAAAAGCATCTCAGATCCTTGGGTTCAACCCCAGTTATCCTTGGGCTTGTCCCCAGTTTTCGCCTGTAGCGCACGATGATCCTGGTATAGTTCACGTCTTTGGGACCAGTACTCGCTTTAGGGGCTGATAACCTCATCGCACTGGCTATATCTAGGATCCTACGTATAATGGTAGACGTACCATACATCCGTTCCTAAGGTTTCTAACGTCTTCACGTTAGCTAAGGTTTTGGCATTTTCATGTCACTAAGTTTGGATAGTCGCCAGTGAGGGCCATACTCTAGTTTACATACGATCCTTGGGCTTGTCCCTAGTTATCCTTTGGGCTTGTCCCCAGTGATCCTTTGGGCATGTCCCCAGTTACTAACTTATCTTTTATATTGGCTTAGTCCCAAGTTATGTTCTATTTTTCAGGTTTTCAAAGTTAAACAATTAAGGATCCTTAATCCTTATTATCCATTAAAGTTTCATTTATGGTTATCCTGATTAAAGGTTAGGATCCTAACTTGGATCCTCAGGTATGATCCTTAATTATTTTCAATTTCATTCATTATTTGTTTGAATAACCCTTAGACCTTGACAACTGAACCTATGATCCTTAAAATAAACTACTTTGAAAATTTTCGATTATAGGATATTTGATCCAGGATCATATCCTAAATTTCTTAAACATAGTTTGCTTAACTTTTCTTACTCAAACAAACATGTATCAAAACAATTGGAAATTTAAAGGATAACAATACGAGATAAGCCAAAAAGATTAGAGTTATTTTATTAACAAAGGTTTAAAACCCTTCAAAGTTGTCAAAATTGCCAACCCACGTTTCTACCAGCAAAACATGGCCCGTCCACATGGGTTGGCGAAGGGTGTCCATTGTTTGTGCGGTCATAGCATGCAGGTAAATAAAAGGCGGCAGGATCACAATGGCTTCATCCCCCAAACAGAGGATCCCTCCACCATTTGCAATCCTACCTATTGTCTGAAGGATCCTGGATCCTTAATCCTAAAACTATTGTTCAAAGTTACAGACCATAATTGTTTAAAAACATCAACAACCACAAAAAAAAAAATGAGCTCCGGCTAAGTCTCGAAGTTTCCATCATTGCCCAATCCTGCAGCTCAATCCTTCGCTGCACCATCACCACCGGCTCCACTTGCCTCCCCAGCATGATCCTTGCCATCACCTTCAAGCATCGGGATCTCCTCAGCCTCCTCATCATCCTCCAACTCTGCCAGCCTCGCCTTCCAGCCCTCCACGTCCCATGTGCTTTTGTCGAAGGCAGGATCCTGAGCTTCCGCAGCCATCTGCAGCTGGATCTTATACATGGCTATCGCAGCAGAGACCTTGGCATCCTGGGTGATATCATGCTTCTCATAATCAAAGTTGATCAGCATTTTGGCAGCATCATCCTTGTTAGCCCGGAGCTCCTTCTCAAGATCAGCAATCTTGAGATCCTTCAGCACACCCATTTGTTGGAGGTCAGCGATTTGGCGGTCTTGATCCTCAACGTGGCCAACATAAGTCTCTATTTCAGCAAATTTCTGCAAGGAAGATAAGACCTAAATATCAGAAACAATCCTCATAAGCTATCAGGATACGCGAACAGGGGCAGTGATCCTTACCTCGTTGAAGTAATCTAGAAACTGTTGGCGGAGCAGGGGCAGGCCTTAGAGATCCTCAGCATCAGAGGCTTTTCTCTTCTTGCCTCCTTTCCCTCTAACAGGTGCCTTAGGGACGGAAGCGCTTGGGCTAGCAGGATTCTTCTTCCTTGAGGATTTCACGTTGGTCAGATCATCGATGCCAAACTTTGAGGCAGACTTAGAAGATTTTTCAGCACCTACACAACCAAAATAAGATAAGTATTCTAATTAAACTTGAAAATCCTACACAGAATTACTTTTTAAATGAGGATACTTACTTGACATTGTGACAGAGGCAGAGGATACTTCTTGAGAATCCTGGGTGGCAACCTGGAAAGTTCTTGTCTCCGGATCAAGCTTCTTAAAGGCCAAGAGTCTCTCTTTTGCAGCAGGAGTCAACCTAAGATGAGCAACGGATATAGCTGCACAATAAAAAAGAAAATGTTAGTGAACCTTATCCTAAGGAACAAGTTCTATGATGATCCTTCCAGGATCCTCTATCCTACCATGGGTAGCCCACTCCTTGGGCAAATCCTTCCCATTAGGGATGGAATCTCTCCTAACAAAAAAGAATCGTCGCTTCCAGTTCGTGTCATTTTTGGTCACTTTGAAAACAGGGTGATCCTCTCCAGCTTTCCGCTTGAACAAATATCGGTGGGATCCGAAAGTGGTAAGATCATACATCTCACCCAACTCTGCCATACCAAGGTCAATCCCCTCTTGTTCAATGATCCTCTCAAGGGTGTATAACACCCTCCAGATCATGGGCATAGCCTGGATATAGCAGATGCCGGTAAGAGAGAAAAAGGATTGAGTGAACTGTGGGAAAGGATACGAATATCCTATCAAGAACGGAGTAACCGGGAAAGCTACCCAAGTATCAGAAATAAAATCACTCAAAGCAGTGGGGGTAAAAGACTTGAAGAGAGTGTTCGCCGGAAAGCATTGACGGATTCTGTCGATCTGAGGATCGGTAAAACAGCACCTCTCGGTGGGAGAATCTTTGATGATCCCTTGACCCTTCAAGGGGCTGTTCTTCTTAGGATCCTTATGCGGGGAGTTCCGGAGCAACATCTTTACAGAAGAATGGAAAGAAGAAGAAAAAAAGAGCAAAAGAGAAGAAGATGAGAAGGAGAATACCTGGTTGATCTTCCGAATACGGTTATAAAGGGAGTCGCTTTGAATTTAAATGCATTCGATCATATCCCTATTTCTATTTATAATGATGATTTGTGCAGGGCTGTCACTTCTGTGACGTCAGATCACAACGGATAGTTCCATTGTAACGGCTATATATCCGTTAAGTCAGTTAGAGATAAGACCGGCAAAATATAACTCGTTTATATTAGATAAATACTCCTTATATTTTGGGGGCAATTGTTAGGGCTGGATTTTTATGACTTATGATCCTTACATGTGATCCTAACCAGTGATCCTTGTTTCTTTGGCAGATAGTGATCCTCAGAAGAGTTCCAGGATCAGGATCACGGACCATCCTAGGGATCCTCATACTAACGATTGTTCTCTTTGGATTTAATGTTGTCTTGCAGGAATTTCGAGTAGGATCCGCTCTTAACAACGTAAACAAGGAACCTGTCACGCTACTTTGGCATATGCATAATCAAAGATGGACGTTGTGGACAATATGGAAACTCAGCACAATTTAAGGGCGATAATTTAGGCTAAATTTACTTCTATTCTTGAAGGGGTAACGAGCTAATAGTTAGGTCATTTACCTAAAATACGACCACACACACTTGTATAAGTAGCACTCTTCAACATTCGGAAGACACAACACATTTCTCACACGCTTTGACACACGATACTATAGTGATCCTTGTACTTAGCTCGTTACCATCCGAAGTTGTAAAAATATTGTTTGTTATATTGAAGCTTGGTGATCGGTAGTTGCCATCACCCGAGGTTTTTTATGCCGGAGATCATTCATTGATCAAGGGCTTTTTCCTCGTATAAATCCTTGTGTCACTTGCGTATTTTACATCAAAGTGATCCTTTACTTTGTTCAACATACCAAGCATCATTCCCCGTTTACATAAGAGTTTGGTTGCATTATCCTTGTGTGATTTTTGACCAAAACACTAAGTAAACCCGTTTTAAAGGCTTCTACAGCCGTGGCTATATCCAAGTTAGGAATATCTAAGGATTCTTTACTAAACTTAGTGATATAATCTCTAAGTGATTCATTTTGACCTTGAGTTACCCTATATAAATCACTAGTTAAGCGTTCAAATTTTCTACTACAAGAAAATTCATTATTAAACAGGTTAACTAGATTAGCAAATGAAGTAATAGAGTAGGGGGAAGACTTAGCAGCCATTTAAGAGCTGATCCTGTGAGAGTGGATTCAAAACCCTTGCATAGACATGCTTCTTTTAACCTCTCTGGTATGGGGTTAATCTCCATCCTTTCTCTGTATTGAGCCACGTGTTCTTTAGGATCTGTAGAACCATCGTATAACTTCATGGTCGGTATCTGGAACCTTTTGGGTATCTCAACATCACAAATAGGTGGTGCAAAACGAGATATCTTATGGCTCCCATCCACAATTTCGGGAACAGGCTTCACCACCCCTGGAACACTAGATATCATATCCTTAAGTATTTGCAACTCCCTAGCCATAGCCTGATTGATACCTGTATCCTGCATAAGGCCATGGTTAGTGGTATAAATATTATTGAAAGTGTTACCTCCCGGTGGATTCAAGTTCGGAATCCCGGATGTGAATCCATATTGTCGAGATTCTGGTATGATTGAAGGACCAGAAGAAGCAATGGTTTGCATTGGGATGAAGTCTCCTTGATGGACATCCGAACTTCCATTCTGCAAACTTCTTAAGGATCCTTGATGCACTATGAATGGGGGTCTTGGAGGATAATCCATGGATCCGAAAGCCTGAGAGGATCCTGGAATCTGAAAGGATCCTTGAACCTGGGAGGATCCTTGAACCTGAGAGGATCCTTGAATCTGAGAGGATCCTTGAACCTGAGAGGATCCTTGAATCTGAGAGGATCCTTGAACCTGAGAGGATCCTTGAACCTGCTCCGCCCCCATGTATCCTCCTGAGCTAGCGAAGGATCCTACCTGCTGAGAGAAGGATCCTGCTGGTTGAAAATATGATCTTGAGGCCTGAGTCATTGCTGATGACCCGTAATGCATTCCCCTTGTTTCACCCAAGTATTGGACGTCCGGAGCTGCAGAATGCTGGGAGGTTATGACCGGAGTGTCGAAATTCAAAGACCTAGGCATCAATGGGAATGATCCTCTGCCGATTTCTTCTGAGAATCTTTTCATTAGTCTTATCCTGCTGCTATATGTGATCCTTCATCTGCAAAATTAAAGTAAAGAGGTCACTAGTAGTAGGAGTATAAGATGCAGAAGAAGTTGGAGGTTTTGAGAAAATAGGAGTCGGTCTCTTTTCAGCATTCTTCTAGGGTCCAGAAGGTGGTGGAGGCAAAGGTGGAACGCCCTGGGATGAATTGATCGCTGGCATTGCACTTGAAGTGGTTTTTCCTTGAGAAGCCATCTGGTTGAATATGATGAACCGGAATGACCGAAATGAACGAAATTTCTCAGAAATGAAGTACCAATTGCCCCACGGTGGGCGCCAACTGTTTTGGTCAAAAATCAAGAAGTGATAATGCAACCAAATCTTTATGTGTGAGGTGTGATGCTTGAATCAATGAACAATACTAAGGATAACAATCAAATGTAATGAACAAATGACACAAGGATTTATACGAGGAAAAAGCCCTTGATCAAGAGTTGATCTCCGGCATAAAAAACCTCGGGTGATGGAAACTACCGATCACCAACTCAAATTAAACAGAAAGTGTGTTATAACTTTGGATGATAGCGAGCTTGTTACAAGGATCACTAGAGTGAGATGTGCAAAATAGTGTGTAATCGCCGAGCAAACTGTTGTGAGCTGATGAGAGCAGTTACAAGTGTGTGTGTTTAGCCAAAATAGCCAAGTGTTCTAATATAGCTCGGTATCCCCTTTTAAATTTAGTAAATATCTAAAATAACTAACTATCCGCATTTCGTGCACTCTCCCCACGATCTCCATAACGTTCACAATGGTTAAGCACGTCCGGAATAAAAGAGAATATGCTCCAGGAATATCGCCATGACCAAGTCCAAGCACGTACTCCTGCAAAACAATTTCATATTCAAAGCAGACAATCATTAGTGTAAGGATCACTATGATGATCCTGGATCCTGATCCTACAATACTCTCTGAGGATCCTAAACTCAAACATAATTAAGGATCCTTAAACTCGATAGCAATTGAGGATCACTGATCATTGGAAAATCCTCCCCTAACACTTATCACATGAAGTATTTTTTTCAAATGGATAGCATTCCAAGCTCTTGGCAGCAAATCACCTTCCATTGTTAGCAACCGATATGCCCCCTTTCCTGCTTCAGCTTCAATTAAATAAGGGCCTTCCCACTTTGGTGCCAACTTTCCATCAGCAGGATTGGTGGTATTCTGAAATGCTTTCCTTAGTACCATATCACCAACTTGGAATTTCCAGATCCTGACCTTCTTATTGTAAGCTCCAACCATTTTTTGTTGATAACTGGCCATCCTTATCCTTGCCAAATCCCTGAGTTCTTCTATAGTATCCAGGTCTTGAACCAAGTTTTCAGCATTTCCTTCAGGATCACGGATGCTTGTTCTTGCAGTAGGAACCACCATTTCCGTAGGGATCACTAATTCTGCCCCAAATACCAAAGAGAATGGAGTTTGGCCAGTAGCATTCTTGGGAGTTGTCCTGTCAGCCCAAAATACATAAGGTAGCTCTTCTGCCCATTTTCCTTTCTTGGATCCAAGTTTCTTTTTCAAGTTGTTGATGATGATCTTGTTGGATGATTCTGCTTGGCCATTAGCTTGTGGGTGGACTGGTGTTGATGTTATCATCTTAATCCCCCAACTGTCACAAAAGTTAGTAGTTCTATTCCCAATAAATTGGGATCCATTATCACATACAATTTCAGAAGGGATGCTAAATCTAGTAATAATATTTCTTTTGATAAAGGATATCACTTCTTTTTCTCTGACTTGAGCAAAGGCTTTAGCCTCTATCCACTTTGAGAAATAGTCAGTCATAGCAAGCATGAATACTTTACCACCAGGTGCCTTGGGAAGTTTACCAACTATATCCATTCCCCATCTCATAAATGGCTAGGAAGAGGGTATAGGATGCAAGAGCTCTGTCGGTTGATGAAGGATATTACTATGTCTTTGACAAGGATCACATCTTTTAGCATAATCCACAACATCCTTCTTCATAGTGGGCCAGTAGTATCCTGTTCTCAGGATCCTTGAGAATAATGTCCTTCCCCCAGTGTGATTTCCACAATCTCCTTCATGGAGATCCTTTAAAACTTCTTGAATTTCAGGATCCTCAATACATCTTAGATATGGTCCTGCAAGAGATCGTTTATAAAGCATGTTATTCAATATTGTAAACTGAGATACCTTAATTTTGAAAGCCCTGGGGTTTTATCCTGTAGGGATCTCTGCGTGTTGGATATATCTCATGATTGGGAGGATCCAGGATCCTGAATTTGATTGTGCAGCATCACTAGGTATGATTGCAGAATCCTCTCCTATCTCCATAGCCACATGATCTTCAATAGCAGGATTCAGGATATGGATAATAGGGATTTTGATATCCTCTGGGATCTTCAAGGATGATCCTAAATTGGCCAGTGCATCAGCTTCTGCATTCTCTTCTCTTGGTACCTGTGTCAAACTAAAAGATACAAAAGAGAGTGCCAATTCTTTGACTATCTCTAAGTATTTGATTAGCTTTCCACCTTTAACAGCATAGGATCCATTAAAGTGATTAGTGACTAATACTGAATCTACATGTACCTCAGGATACCTGATCCTCATATGCTCAGCAATTTGCAAACCAGCTATCAAGGCTTCATATTCAGCCTCATTGTTAGTAGTTTGGAACTCACAAGCTATAGAGTGGGGTATTATGTCCCCCTGTGGCGATTCTAGTAGTATTCCAAGCCCAGTTCCTTTGACATTAGAGGCTCCATCAGTGAAGAGTATCCAAGGATCCTTAGTTTCCTCTAGCTGTTGGACTTCTAATTCAGCTTCCCTTTGCAAGTCAATACTGAAATATGCCACAAAGTCAGCTAAGGCTTGGGATTTATTGGCAGTTCTAGGCTCATATCTTATATCATAAGCACTGTGCTTTACTGCCCACTTAGCCATCCTTCCTGACATTTCAGGTTTCCTGAGAACATTCTTAATTGGGAAATTAGTCTTAACGATAATGGCATGAGTTTCAAAATAATGTCTTAATTTAGTAGATGTCATAATTAAAGCAAGGATAAGTTTTTCTAAATGTAAATACCTGGATTCAGCATCAAGCAAACTCTTACTTACATAATAAACAGGATGTTGTGTACCTTTGTGATCCTTAACAAAAACGACACTTACTGCTTTAGAGGATACTGCGAGGTATAAGGATAACACATCTCCTTTTTCTGGTTTCATCAAGGAAGGAGCCGAGGATAGGTAATCCTTAAGAGGTTTGAGAGCATTTTCGTGCTTTTCAGTCCAATCGAATTTTTTGTTCTTCCTCAAAATGTCGTAGAACTCCTTGCACTTTTATGAGGATTTGGATATGAACCTGTTCAAGGTTGCGATCCTGCCTGTTAATCGTTGCACATCCTTAGCATTGGCAGGAGATTTAATGTTCACAATAGCTTTAATTTGCTCTGGACTTGCCTCAATGCCTCTTTTTGTCACCATATAGCCTAGGAATTTACCTGCTTTAACACCAAAATGACACTTGGAAGGGTTTAGTTTCATATTATATTTGTCAAGGATATTGAATGCTTCCTCCAAATCTCTAAGGTGATCCTCTGCTCTTTTAGACTTAACCACCATGTCATCTATATAGACTTCCATAGTGTGTCCAATTTGATCCTTGAACATCATATTCACTAGCCTTTGGTAAGTTGCACCTACATTTCTTAGTCCAAATGGCATAGCAATATAACAATAAATACCAGTTGGGGTCATAAAGGCCGTATCCTCTTGATCAGATGGTTCCATCTGAATTTGTTGAAATCCAGATGAAGCATCCATAAAAGTTAACAGTTCATGACCCGCGGTAGCATCCACCATGGAGTCAATGTGGGGCAATGGGAAAGGATCCTTGGAACATGCCTTATTTAAATCAGTAAAGTCGACACATACCCTCCACTTTCCGTTTTTCTTTTGAACAACAACCACATTGGCCAACCATCTTGGATACTTGACCTCTCTAATCATACCTGCTCGGAGTAACTTTTCTACCTCCTCCTGGATAATGGCATTTCTCTTTGGTGCAAACTTCCTCCTCTTTTGATGGATTGGTTTGAACGACCTGTCAATGCCAAGTTTATGAGTAATTACATCTTTAGATATACCTGTCATGTCTTCGTGTTTCCATGCAAAGGTAGTTTTTCTCCTTTTGAGGAAGGATACCAAATCCTCTTTCATTTCACCATGGATCTCTGATCCGATGTAAATCTTGGATTCAGGATCATGAGGATCCATAAGGATTTCTTCTACATCCTGCTCTCTTGCCTCCAAGATGTAACAATTGTGCTTGTAATCATTGTAAACAGTTCAATTATCAATAAAATAATGTAATTTGATCCCAATGTTTGTTTCATTGTGTTTTACATTTTTCATGTTTTGACTTTTATTCAATTCCAAACTCTACATCGCTTTCTGGAGAGTTATACGCTAACTAGTGCGTAAACGTACTTAGTTTAATGCGATAAATACTCCGGAACATCAACATATACTCAACATACCTTAAATAACCTTTACATAACTTAGAAATAAGTTTTGAAGGCTTTGGTATAGCGAAAACAAGTTAATTCGCTTACAGGGACTAAACTTGACAAACTGCGAAAGTATGCCAATTTGAACTGTAACGAACATTCCGGAACATGTCCATAAGTTAAACATACCATAAATATCCTTTACATAGCTAGAAATAGGCTTTGAGGGGTTTGGTATGCTAAAACAAACTTTTGGATCATTCAGGGACTAAAAGTGTCAAAAAGTACACAAGTTTGCACTTTCGCGCATAACTTACATTCTGAATACATCCGGACATCCAAAAATTTATGTAAGTATCCTTATATTATGCCTTAGTGTTTGGCATGAGAAAAATCCATTCGTCGCGTCATTTGGATCGTCTTTCACGCTTATGCGCATTCCGTCGTAATTAAGCGAACATCGCGATCGTACGGCCAAACGAACCAACATCCGACATATTTTTGGGCATGTTTCATGTCCACAATGTTTAGGCATCATTTTAGGGCCTTAAAGATGGCTTTACAGGTCTTAGAAGGGCTGGAAATAGCTTAAACACGCAACAGGGACCAAAAGTGTAAATTCTGCAAGTGGTGCAGATCAGAGAGGGCCAGGCGGCCCGCGTGAGTTTTGCCTAAATGTTTAGGCGGGCCGCGTGGGGATGTCTGACAGAAAGATTTTGCATTTAATGCAGAATCTGGCCTTTCGTTCGATCAAAGGGCGATGCCTTTTCACCCAAATGAAGGGCCAAGGGCCAAGTTCAGTGTATTTAACCCCTGGACACATGTACGCACGAGATCAAGGCACGATATTCGATAAAACGATCCTAACGGTTCCACTTTTCCTATAAATACCCCCCCTTAATCAGATCCTAAAAGCTCTAAGTTGAAACCATTGTTTCATACCTGAGCTGTTTGATCTTGATTTGCACTCGGGGACCCTCCGTAAGTCTTCTTTCGCTCTTTTATTCGCTTTTCGAGTCCGAAAGTCAACGTTTTGTTGACTTTATGCATTGACCAGCTTATGGTCGATGCGAAGTTCATGGAACTTCATAACGTGAGCGTGATCACGATGGTTATGGTCCATAGTGACCATACCTACTGATCACCACGTTATCTAGGCTCAGTGACGAGTCGTAGTTTCGGCCAAAATGTGCATTCTTGCATATTTTGTAACCAAACTACTCGTGAGCATCAAAGCCGTTTGTTTTGATGTCAAACCTGTTTTCAAACTTAGTTAAGCATGTTCTAACATGCTTAGCTCGTCACTTTTAGTTTAGTGCTTATATAGGGTCGTAAGGTAAGCGATCTAAACCATCGCTTATGCTTTCGAACCCGACCCATTTTGTCGGTCATTAGGACCTGACCAAACACATTAGGTGACCATAGCTATAACCTTCCGAGGTTATACCTTGTGGTCACGATGTTAGGCGTTCCAGACGCGTTCTACGCGAACGACGCGTAAGGTGGCATAAGCTACCTAAACGGGTCGTGATGGACCGTAAGCACTTAGGTTAAGTTTCATTTTAGTATGTAGGCTTTGTTAAACCATATTACACGAGTCTCCATACTCGTTTGGTTTTCGAACCCGCGTACTGTCCGATCCTTCCGATTTGGTCCGGTATATTAACATAAGCTACCTATTAGGTGCCGTTGATATTCCGTGATCTTTAGCATTATCTGGTTATTATACAAGGAACTCAAAGCAATCTCAGGTGAGTACATAGAACCCCATATTTTACATGTTTTCGAGGAGTTCATGTGAGTACATTGAACCCCTCTTTTACTGTTTTCCAAACTATTTTGGGGTGAAACACATGTGCCTATCTGTTACATTCATGCTTTCCATGTTTTCACATCATATGCCTGCTATGTTGTTAGTACATTATAGTACACGATTTCATTACATTTTATGCTATGTATGCCCATTGTGTGCGTACTTAGTACATTGATTTACATTACATTTTCTGTTGCATATGTTTACTCAGCATATGGACACATTGATTTACATGAACATTTCTGTTGCATATGTTTACTCAGCATATGGACACATTGATTTACATGAACATTTCTGTTGCATATGTTTACTCAGCGTATGGACACATTGATTTACATGAACATTTCTGTTGCATATGTTTACTCAGCATATGGGCACATGCCTTCATTTTGTTATGACATTTGGTTTGTTTAACATGGGACAATACATTCATTAACATTAGCTACGCCGTTCGTTAGTAGGTAGTGGTACCATAGGAATTGACAACTCCCATTCCTGAAGTCCTGGGTTTGATAGGACTGGAAGGAATGACCGAATTCGATATACATAACTTAGATAAACCTTTAATTTGTTTAAGGGTTTATCGCCGCAGTCTCAAGGCTTGGATGTATGCATAGTTTACAATACCACATAAATGTTAATATCAATAGAGCATGCATTTCCCGCAGAACATAACGCTGATTTAAACCACGTTTTACTTCAACGACTTGTTTTGTGCATATGGTTTAAGTTGATACATTTCGCTTACCATACATGATACATTTTGGGATGCACATTACATGATTTACATTGAACATAAACACGTCGACATTGACATACACATTTGGTGGTTTACATTTGAACATAAACATTTGACATGGTTTACAATAACACTTGACATTTGGTTTACACATGAACAATTTACATTGTGGATTGGTTTGGGTAAATGATTTAAGTAACGTGGCATATGTAATATGATACAAACATGGTGGATACGCCGCTGGTACTTCCTATATATAAATGTTTGTATAGTGTTACATATTGTGGCGTTATCTAAGTCATTTCAGTTTAGACACATTACACTTTACATAAGTAACATATTCTTCACAAGACATTATTTTCACAAACAACTTATCTTATTCAACTCATTTTACTTGGTTATTCGTTTAACCTTGCACTTATCTATACATATCGTTTGATGTTATCGTTTTTCAAATGATTTACAAAGCAAAACAAATTACAAGGTTCATGACTGACTGTTATTAAACATTTCTTTAAGCTCAAGTCATGAATCCCATTTTCACAAAAACTATGTATCTCACAGGCATTTTTATGCTGACGTACCTACTTTCACATGTGTTTTCAGGAGCTATTCCATAGGACGATGATCATGATTCTAGGGCGGACCTGTGCCTTAGAGCCTAAAAATGAAGTTTGAACTAGCTTAATTATGTTTTGATTTCCGTACTCTCTTTCCAAGACAATGTAACACCTTTGTTTATAAATAAAATACAACTTGTATGCCATGGTTATGAAACAATTTAATTCTGTCCACGACACTCCCCGGCGTTTCCGCCGCGGTTGCATGTTATACGCGGCCGGGGTGTGACAGAAGAGTTGGTATCAGAGCCATTGGTTATAGGGAATTAGGTTATTAGTAATGCTTTGACCTAGACTATAACTTTCTAGGACCCTAACACAAGTTATCTTGTGTTTAGAGTTTAAAACATGCACATCACCTATCCTTAGGTGATAACCACAACGGGAACTTCGGTTCCGAATCCGCTTTGAAAATTAATCATCTGTTCTAGGATGATTGATTACTAGGTTTTGAACCCTCTATTATAAGGTTTTGAACCCTCTGTTATATGGTTTTGAACCTCTTTGGATTCAAAAATCCCGTCAAAGTTTTGGGTTAATAAGTGTGAACACGTGCGAACTGGAAGAGTGAATGCCTGTACCCTGGGTTTTCTGTCTAAGGCTAGAGTGTTCGTACAAATCCACATAATCGGACCAGTCACTCTTACCTGGGAACTCTTGGGGTGAGTGTTCACTTATAGGCGAGCATGTCTTCGCGATACACTAATCCTGACCCATTTACTTTGACTAGACATTTCACGTCGCTTATTTGCTTTGCGATGCATAACCGCCATCTTTGCTTTTGATTGCTTTTGCTTCATCTCATTCTCTTCATCCAATCATCTCACTCGTTTCATTTCATGTTTTTCTCTTCTAGAATGCCTCCTCGACGCGACAACCAGATAGCTACTGCCGAGCTGGCGGAGATTATTGCGCAGCAGATGGCTGCTCAATTTCCGAATCTCTTTGCTCAATGGAACCAGGCCAACAACAACAATGGTACATGCTAATACAAGGATTTTAGCTCGGCTAAGCCACTCAAGTTTAGTGGTTCTGAGGGAGCAACTGGGCTTCTTCAGTGGTTCGAGAGCATCGAGAACACTTTCCGTCATGTGCAGTGTCCGGATAATCGCAAGGTCGAGTTTTCTTCGAGCGTGTTTCAGAAGAGGGCTCTTACATGGTGGAATGGGGTTATGAGAGATCAAGGTGCAGAAGTTGCTCTAGCTCAAACATGGGCTGAACTGAGAGCTCTTATGATGAGGGAGTTTTGTCCTCGTCATGAGCAACGAGCGTTGGAGAAAGAATTTGATGTCTTGAAGCAAGATAGTGGCGAGCACAGGGCTTATACGGATAGGTTTGAGGAGTTGAGTCTTCTTTGCCCAACTATGGTTACCCCACTCGATAAGGCCATCGAAAGGTACATCGACGGCCTACCTGACTCAGTACAAGACATTCTCACTGGTAGCAACCCTACCACACTCCGTCAGGCGATCGAGTTATCAGCGACGTTGACTGAGTCGCAGATTCGAAAGAATAAGCTACACAGGAAGGGTGACAAGGGCAAGAAACAGTCGGCTGACAAGGAAGATAGCAAGAAAGGTCAAAACAAGAAGGGAAAGGACTCTGGTTCCTCAAGGGGGTCAAGGAAGCGTAAGGCTTCCCAAAATTTTGCTGTGACTGCCCAAGCTAACCAGGCAGCTCCCAACCAAGCCGCACAGTCTCCAGCCAAGAAACCCTATTCAGGAAATGCACCTTTGTGCAATCGATGCAACAGTCACCACCAACCACAATATCAGTGCCGTTTCTGTACTAACTGTGGGAAGTCGGGTCATCTTGCCGATGTTTGTCGGTTTGCTCAGAATCACGCAGTCCAGAACCCTGCTCAACAGGTTGCTCAACAACAGGGTCAGGCTGCACGACCAAACTACCCACCAGGTGCATGTTATAATTGTGGGGATCTGACCCACTACAGAAATCGGTGTCCAAGACTAGTCAACCAGAACCAGAATGCAAACCAGAATCCGGCACCGGCTCGAGGTCGAGTCTTTAACATGAATGCACAAGAAGCACAAGCAGACAACGAGGTGGTGAACGGTACGTTCTTTATTAATAATCAGCCAGCATCTGTTCTTTTTGATTCGGGTGCCGACAAGAGCTTTGTGTCATTGTCTTTTGAGACAATGCTTTGCGTGTCTAGAACGAAACTAGGTAAACCTTTGACAGTAGAGGTTGCCAGTGGTGAACCCATTGTTCTAAATTCTGTTCTGCGCAACTGCCAGTTGAACCTTAACGACCATATTTTTCCTATTGACCTCACGCCAATGCAACTTGGAAGCTTCGATGTTATTGTGGGAATGGATTGGTTATCTAAGCATCGCGCAAAGATAGTATGTTCTGAGAAGATTGTTCGTATACCGCTGTCGACAGGCGAGATCCTACAAGTTCGTGGTGAGAAGCCTGCCGGTGGTCTCAAACTCATGTCTTGTTTTAAAGCACGGAAGTATCTGCGAAAGCACTATGTGGCTTTCTTAGCACATGTTACAGCAGATAAAGGCAAGGGTAAGTCTATTACAGATATTCCTGTCGTTCGGGATTATTCCGAAGTATTCCCTGAAGACTTACCTGGTCTACCTCCAGCACGCCAAGTCGAGTTCCGTATTGATCTCGTACCTGGTGCAAATCCCGTTGCCAGAGCTCCATATCGTCTTGCACCGTCCGAGATGCAAGAGTTGTCTAAACAGCTGCAGGAACTCTCCGACAAAGGTTTTATCCGTCCTAGCTTTTCACCTTGGGGTGCTCCCGTTCTCTTTGTAAAGAAGAAGGATGGATCTTTTAGGATGTGTATCGATTATCGTGAGCTTAACAAGCTTACCATCAAAAATCGATATCCCCTACCTCGCATTGATGATCTCTTTGATCAATTACAAGGCGCATCTTATTTTTCAAAGATTGATCTACGATCTGGATATCATCAGCTTCGTGTACATGAAGAAGACATTCCCAAGACAGCGTTCCGTACTCGTTATGGACATTACGAGTTCACAGTCATGCCATTCGGTTTGACTAATGCTCCTGCTGTTTTCATGGACTTGATGAATAGGGTCTGCAAGCCTTATTTAGATAAGTTCATCATCGTTTTCATTGACGACATTTTGATATATTCTAAGACGCGAGCTGAACATGAGCAACATCTTCATCTTACTCTGGAACTCCTAAAGAAAGAGCAACTTTTCGCCAAATTCTCCAAGTGTGAATTCTGGCTTAAAGAAGTTCAATTCTTAGGGCATATTGTCAACGAACAAGGTATTCATGTAGATCCCTCCAAGATCAGCGCGATTAAGGATTGGGATACACCTACTACCCCTACTGAAGTTCGTTCTTTTCTTGGTCTAGCGGGTTATTACCGCCGCTTCATAGAAAATTTCTCGAAGATTGCAGTTCCTCTAACTGCTCTAACTCAGAAGAACAAGCCATTTGATTGGGGAGTCAAACAAGAGGAAGCGTTTCAGACTTTGAAACAAAAGCTTTGCGACGCGCCTGTCCTAACATTGCTTGAGGGCAACGATGATTTCGTCGTTTATTGCGACGCATCTAAACTAGGACTTGGCTGCGTCCTGATGCAAAGAAACAAAGTCATAGCATACGCATCAAGACAGTTGAAGATACATGAGAAGAACTACACCACTCATGATCTTGAGTTGGGTGCAGTTGTCTTCGCTCTCAAAATCTGGAGACACTACTTGTATGGTACAAAATGTGTGGTTTTCACAGACCACAAAAGTCTTCAACATATCTTCAATCAAAAAGAACTCAACATGAGGCAAAGACGTTGGGTTGAACTTCTAAACGACTACGACTGCGAGATTCGCTACCATCCTGGTAAGGCGAATGTCGTAGCCGATGCATTGAGTCGCAAGGAACGTATTAAGCTTCATTGTGTACGTGTCCAATCTGTTATTCAAACCGATATCCAAGCCCGTATTTCTCAGGCTCAACAAGCTTGTGTTTCACAAGGTTTAATGGATAAGGAATTCCCTTATCACATAACACCTGCTCTTGAACTGAAAGACAATGGATCGTACTATTTCATGGACCGTTTGTGGGTCCCAAGCCAAGATGATCTTCGTACCTTGCTTATGGATGAAGCCCATAAGTCTCGTTATTCCATTCATCCTGGCTCAGATAAGATGTATAAGGATCTTCGTATTCAGTATTGGTGGCCTGGTATGAAGAAAGACATTGCCTTATACGTATCCAAATGCCTTACTTGTCTCAAGGTTAAGGCTGAACATCAGCGTCCTTCCGGATTATTAGAGCAACCGGAGATCCCAGTTTGGAAATGGGAAAACATTACTATGGATCTCATTACTAAACTTCCGCGCACAAAGAAAGGTCACGATGCCATCTGGGTAGTCGTGGATCGTCTTACAAAGTCAGCGCATTTCTTACCAATCCATGAGGATTTTTCGGCTGACAAACTTGCTCAAATCTACGTAGATGAAATTATAGCTCGACATGGTGTTCCTTTGAGCATCATTTCTGACAGAGATGCTCGTTTCACTTCTCATTTTTGGAGAACCATGCAATCTGCTATGGGGTCTCAACTTAATCTGAGCACAGCTTATCATCCGCAAACGGATGGTCAATCTGAAAGAACAATCCAGACACTGGAGGATATGCTTAGAGCTTGTGTGATAGACTTTGGTGGTAGTTGGGATTCACATCTTCCATTGATTGAATTCTCCTACAACAACAGTTATCACTCCAGCATCAACATGGCTCCTTTCGAGGCCCTCTATGGTCGAAAATGTCGTTCACCAGTCTGCTGGAATGAGATTGGCGAGGCTCAACTTACTGGACCTGCCCTCATTTTAGAGACAACAGATAAGGTAAAGAAAGTTCGTGATAACCTTCAGGCAGCTAGAAGCCGTCAGAAGAATTACGCGGACTTAAAACGCAAGCCCTTGGATTTTCAAGTCGGTGATCGTGTATTACTTAAGGTCTCACCTTGGAAAGGTGTGATCAGATTCGGAAAGAAAGGAAAACTTGCACCTAGATATGTTGGACCATTCAAGATCGTCGAAAGAATCGGTAAGGTAGCCTACAGACTTGAGTTACCTCCTGAACTTGGAAATGTTCATCCAACCTTTCACGTGTCCAATCTCAAGAGGTGTTTAGCTGATGAAAACCTCCACATACCGCTTGACGAAATTCGTGTTGATAAAACACTGAAGTTTGTTGAGAAACCGGTAGAAATCATGGAACGTGAAGTCAAGTGGCTCAAACGCAAGCGCATTCCTTTGGTCAAGGTTCGTTGGGAATCTAAACGTGGACCCGAGTTTACTTGGGAACGTGAAGACCAAATGAAGGCAAAATATCCGCATCTTTTTCCATCAGTTTCCTCTAAATAAATTTCGGGACGAAATTTCCACAAGTAGGGGAGACTGTAACAATTGTGCTTGTAATCATTGTAAACAGTTCAATTATCAATAAAATAATGTAATTTGATCCCAATGTTTGTTTCATTGTGTTTTACATTTTTCATGTTTTGACTTTTATTCAATTCCAAACTCTACATCGCTTTCTGGAGAGTTATACGCTAACTAGTGCGTAAACGTACTTAGTTTAATGCGATAAATACTCCGGAACATCAACATATACTCAACATACCTTAAATAACCTTTACATAACTTAGAAATAAGTTTTGAAGGCTTTGGTATAGCGAAAACAAGTTAATTCGCTTACAGGGACTAAACTTGACAAACTGCGAAAGTATGCCAATTTGAACTGTAACGAACATTCCGGAACATGTCCATAAGTTAAACATACCATAAATATCCTTTACATATCTAGAAATAGGCTTTGAGGGGTTTGGTATGCTAAAACAAACTTTTGGATCATTCAGGGACTAAAAGTGTCAAAAAGTACACAAGTTTGCACTTTCGCGCATAACTTACGTTCTGAATACATCCGGACATCCAAAAATTTATTTAAGTATCCTTATATTATGCCTTAGTGTTTGGCATGAGAAAAATCCATTCGTCGCGTCATTTGGATCGTCTTTCACGCTTATGCGCATTCCGTCGTAATTAAGCGAACATCGCGATCGTACGGCCAAACGAACCGACATCCGACATATTTTTGGGCATGTTTCATGTCCACAATGTTTAGGCATCATTTTAGGGCCTTAAAGATGGCTTTACAGGTCTTAGAAGGGCTGGAAATAGCTTAAACACGCAACAGGGACCAAAAGTGTAAATTCTGCAAGTGGTGCAGATCAGAGAGGGCCAGGCGGCCCGCGTGAGTTTTGCCTAAATGTTTAGGCGGGCCGCGTGGGGATGTCTGACAGAAAGATTTTGCATTTAATGCAGAATCTGGCCTTTCGTTCGATCAAAGGGCGATGCCTTTTCACCCAAATGAAGGGCCAAGGCCAAGTTCAGTGTATTTAACCCCTGGACACATGTACGCACGAGATCAAGGCACGATATTCGATAAAACGATCCTAACGGTTCCACTTTTCCTATAAATACCCCCCCCCTTTAGTGTAAAAATCACAAAATCAGATCCTAAAAGCTCTAAGTTGAAACCATTGTTTCATACCTGAGCTGTTTGATCTTGATTTGCACTCGGGGACCCTCCGTAAGTCTTCTTTCGCTCTTTTATTCGCTTTTCGAGTCCGAAAGTCAATGTTTTGTTGACTTTCTGCATTGACCAGCTTATGGTCGATGCGAAGTTCATGGAACTTCATAACGTGAGCGTGATCACGATGGTTATGGTCCATAGTGACCATACCTACTGATCACCACGTTATCTAGGCTCAGTGACGAGTCGTAGTTTCGGCCAAAATGTGCATTCTTGCATATTTTGTAACCAAACTACTCGTGAGCATCAAAGCTGTTTGTTTTGATGTCAAACCTGTTTTCAAACTTAGTTAAGCATGTTCTAACATGCTTAGCTCGTCACTTTTAGTTTAGTGCTTATATAGGGTCGTAAGGTAAGCGATCTAAACCATCGCTTATGCTTTCGAACCCGACCCATTTTGTCGGTCATTAGGACCTGACCAAACACATTAGGTGACCATAGCTATAACCTTCCGAGGTTATACCTTGTGGTCACGATGTTAGGCGTTCCAGACGCGTTCTACGCGAACGACGCGTAAGGTGGCATAAGCTACCTAAACGGGTCGTGATGGACCATAAGCACTTAGGTTAAGTTTCATTTTAGTATGTAGGCTTTGTTAAACCATATTACACGAGTCTCCATACTCGTTTGGTTTTCGAACCCGCGTACTGTCCGATCCTTCCGATTTGGTCCGGTATATTAACATAAGCTACCTATTAGGTGCCGTTGATATTCCGTGATCTTTAGCATTATCTGGTTATTATACAAGGAACTCAAAGCAATCTCAGGTGAGTACATAGAACCCCATCTTTTACATGTTTTCGAGGAGTTCATGTGAGTACATTGAACCCCTCTTTTACTGTTTTCCAAACTGTTTTGGGGTGAAACACATGTGCCTATCTGTTACATTCATGCTTTCCATGTTTTCACATCATATGCCTGCTATGTTGTTAGTACATTATAGTACACGATTTCATTACATTTTATGCTATGTATGCCCATTGTGTGCGTACTTAGTACATTGATTTACATTACATTTTCTGTTGCATATGTTTACTCAGCATATGGACACATTGATTTACATGAACATTTCTGTTGCATATGTTTACTCAGCATATGGACACATTGATTTACATGAACATTTCTGTTGCATATGTTTACTCAGCGTATGGACACATTGATTTACATGAACATTTCTGTTGCATATGTTTACTCAGCATATGGGCACATGCCTTCATTTTGTTATGACATTTGGTTTGTTTAACATGGGACAATACATTCATTAACATTAGCTACGCCGTTCGTTAGTAGGTAGTGGTACCATAGGAATTGACAACTCCCATTCCTGAAGTCCTGGGTTTGATAGGACTGGAAGGAATGACCGAATTCGATATACATAACTTAGATAAACCTTTAATTTGTTTAAGGGTTTATCGCCGCAGTCTCAAGGCTTGGATGTATGCATAGTTTACAATACCACATAAATGTTAATATCAATAGAGCATGCATTTCCCGCAGAACATAACGCTGATTTAAACCACGTTTTACTTCAACGACTTGTTTTGTGCATATGGTTTAAGTTGATACATTTCGCTTACCATACATGATACATTTTGGGATGCACATTACATGATTTACATTGAACATAAACACGTCGACATTGACATACACATTTGGTGGTTTACATTTGAACATAAACATTTGACATGGTTTACAATAACACTTGACATTTGGTTTACACATGAACAATTTACATGGTGGATTGGTTTGGGTAAATGATTTAAGTAACGTGGCATATGTAATATGATACAAACATGGTGGATACGCCGCTGGTACTTCCTATATATAAATGTTTGTATAATGTTACATATTGTGGCGTTATCTAAGTCATTTCAGTTTAGACACATTACACTTTACATAAGTAACATATTCTTCACAAGACATTATTTTCACAAACAACTTATCTTATTCAACTCATTTTACTTGGTTATTCGTTTAACCTTGCACTTATCTATACATATCGTTTGATGTTATCGTTTTTCAAATGATTTACAAAGCAAAACAAATTACAAGGTTCATGACTGACTGTTATTAAACATTTCTTTAAGCTCAAGTCATGAATCCCATTTTCACAAAAACTATGTATCTCACAGGCATTTTTATGCTGACGTACCTACTTTCACATGTGTTTTCAGGAGCTATTCCATAGGACGATGATCATGATTCTAGGGCGGACCTGTGCCTTAGAGCCTAAAAATGAAGTTTGAACTAGCTTAATTATGTTTTGATTTCCGTACTCTCTTTCCAAGACAATGTAACACCTTTGTTTATAAATAAAATACAACTTGTATGCCATGGTTATGAAACAATTTAATTCTGTCCACGACACTCCCCGGCGTTTCCGCCGCGGTTGCATGTTATACGCGGCCGGGGTGTGACACAAGACATCCCTCAGAGGATACTTTAATTGCTATTGCTCCCTTGGCCTTGAGACTGGTTTCATTGATGATGTGTAGCAATTCTTAGCCTCTTGCTAATCGCTCTCAATTTTCACCACCCCCCATGGACTAGGAAGCTTCACACATTGGTGACAAGTGGATGGGACTGCCTTCATGTCATGTATCCAAGGCCTGCCAAGGATAACGTTACAACAAGATTAGCAATCTATAACACAAAACTTTTGATAAGAATGTAGCCCTTCAATATAGATTGGGAGTTTGATGTCCCCCCAGAGTATTCTTGGTCTCCCCACTGAATCCCACAAGTACTGAGGATCATGGTATAATATCGGATTCAGGAATATTCATCTTCTTAAGGACATCAAGCTGGACGATGTTCACAGAGCTTCCTCCATCTATAAGTGTTAGGGCAGGATTTTTAATGACCTGTGATCCTTACATGATATCCTAACAGTGATCCTTGTTTCTGTGGCAGATAGTGATCCTTAGAAGAGCTTCAGGATCAGGATCATAGATCATCCTAAGGATCCTCATACTAACGATTGATCTCTTTAAATTTCATGTTGTTTTACAGGAATTACAAGTTGGACCTGGTCTTGGCAACGTCATTAAGGAATCTTCCACGCTAATTTCGCACATGCATAACCGGAAATGGACGTTGTGGAGAAGATGGAAACTTAGCACAAATTACGGATAATTTGTTAGGCTAAATTTACTTCTATTTCTAAAAGGGGTAATGAGCTAGTAGTTAGGTGACTTGCCTAAATTCAACCACACACACTTATATAAATGGCACTCTCGAGCATTTGGAGAGGACGACACATTTCTTACACGCTCTAGCAGACTACACCATAGTGATCCTTGTACCTAGCTCGTTACTATCCGAAGTTGTAAACATTGTTTATTATATTTGAGCTTGGTGATCGGTAGTTTCCATCACCCGAGGTTTTTTATGCCGGAGATCATTCATTGATCAAGGGCTTTTTCCTCGTATAAATCTTTGTGTCACTTGTGCAAATTACATTTAAGTGATCCTTATCTTTATTCATCATTTCAAGCATCATTCCCCGTTACAGAGAGTTTGGTTGCATTATCCTTGTGTGATTTTTGACCAAAACAGTTTGGCGCCCACCATGGGGCAATTGGTGCTTCATTCATAAGAAAGTTTTCTGTTGGTGATCATTCCGGATCGTTGCATACGAATACATGGCTTCATCAGTGAAGAATACCTCTACTGCGATGTCTGCGGTCAATTCATCTCAGGGCATTCCACCTTTGCCTCCACCACCTGCTGGATCTCAGAAAAATGCTGAGAAGAGACCAACTCCCATTTTTTCTAAACCTCCAACTTCTTCTGCTCCAACTTCTTCTGCTTCTTCTACTCCCACTACTAGTGATATGTTTACTTTGATTTTGCAGATGAGGGATCGTATTCAGCGGCAGGATGAGACCAACGATAGGATCTTCAAGGAAATCGGAGATCTCAAGAAACAAAAGAAAGCGACAGAGGATCACTCGCCATTGGTGCCCAGATCATTGAATTTTGACACTCCAGTGATCACTTCTCAGCCATCGGTGGTTCCAGATGTTCAATATGTAGGTGGACCAAAAGGAGTGCACTACAGCTCAGCAATAATGACTCAGGCATCTGGCCCATATTTCCAGCCAGCAGGATCCTATCCTCAGCATATGGGATCCTTCATGAATTCGGGGGCTTACTCAGGAGTGCAGCAGAATCAAGGATCCTCCTTTGCTCCAGGATCATCCCAGGTTCAAGGATCCTCCCTTGTTCCAGGATCATCCCAGGTTCAAGGATCATCCTTCGTCCCAGGATCATCCCAGGTTCAAGGATCCTCCTTCGTTCCAGGATCATCCCAGGTTCAAGGATCCTCCTTCGTTCCAGGATCATCCCAGTTTCAGGGATCCTTCCAGATGCCAGGATCCTTGAGGAGTTTGCAAACAGGAAGTTCAGATGTCCATCAGGGAGATTGTATTCCAATGCAGACCATTGCTTCCACTGGTCCCTCCATCATCCTAGAGTTCCAACAATATGGATTCACATCCAGTGTTCCTAACTTGAACCCAATGGGAGGTAACACTTTTAATAATTCTCTTACCACTAACCATGGATTCATGCAGGATGCAGGTATCAACCATGCTATGGCCAAAGAGCTGCAAAAACTGAAGGATATGATATCAAGTGTTCCAGGGGTGGTCAAACCTATCCCGGAGATTGCAGATGGAAGCCATAAGATATCTCGTTTTGCACCACCAATTTGTGATGCTGAGATACCCAAAAGATTCCATATTCCAACTATGAAGCTGTATGATGGTTCAACGGATCCTGAGGAGCACATAGCACAATACAGGGAGAGGATGGAGATCAATCCAATCCCAGAAAGGTTAAAGGAAGCATGCCTGTGCAAGGGATTTGGATCCACTCTTACTGGATCAGCTCTCAAATGGCTGCTAAGTCTTCCCCCTTACTCTATTACGTCATTTGCTAATCTAGTTAACTTGTTCAATAATCAATTTTCTTTTAGTAGAAAATTTGAACGATTGACTAGTGATTTATATAGGATAACTCAGGGTCATAATGAATCATTAAGGGATTACATAACCAAATTTAGTAAAGAATCCTTGGACATTCCCAATTTGGATATAGCCACGGCTGTTGAGGCCTTCAAAATGGGATTACTTAGGGATTTATTGTTCTATGATGATCTTGTTATGACACCATGCAGGAACCTAGATGAAGTAAGGACTCGGGCACTAAGGTTCATCCGACTAGAGGATGACAAGAGGATCCAGGAGAGACTAGCAGGATCCTCAAAACAAGAAAAGCAAGGATCCTCGTTCAAGAACAACAAATTCAAATCCTATAACAGAACTGACAACCAGAACGTGCATGCTGTTGACCAAGAAGATGATGATGAGGATTATCCTCCAATTTCTGAATATTGTTTTTCCATTGATAACCATGAACTAATCCTTGCGATGCAGAATCTAGGAGAAAAAGCCAGATGGCCCAGAAAAAATGACAAACCGGCCGCAATTAAAGACAAATCAAAGTGGTGTGCATACCATGAGGATTTTGGGCATTTAACAGAGGAATGCATCGCATTGAGAAAGGAAATTGGATATCTGCTGAGCAAGGGGCATTTAAAAGAGTTGCTGGGAAGAAAAAAGCCAAGGACTCAGGATCCTGAAAGGATCCCTGAAAAAGCTCCAGCCCCTCCGGCAGATGCACAAGTGATAAAATTTATTTCTGGAGGATCAGACATCTGTGGTACATCCTTCTTAGCAGCTAAAAGGCATGCAAAGGAAGCTAAAATGGATAATGGAGAAAGACCTATTCGAACATTGAGTGTCTCGGAAGGAAAAGTCATAACCTTTGATGAGGATGATCGTGTTGACATCCAGGATCCTCATCATGATAGTTTAGTTATTACTCTTTTAATTTCTAACCATTTTGTCCGCAGGATCCTTATTGACGGAGGAAGCTCAGTAAACATTATCCAGCTTGATGTTCTGAAGAAAATGGGTATCCTTGAATCAGATATCACACCAAGATCCTCCGTGCTTGTGGGATTTAGTGGCGAAACTAAGAGAACCCTGGGGGACATCAAACTCCTAATTTATGTGGAAGGATTACATAATTATCAAAAATTTTGTGTTATTGATTGTTTATCTTGTTGTACTAGTGATATATTTACTTTGATTTTGCAGATGAAGGATCGTATGCAGCGGCAGGATGAAACTAATGACAGGATCCTCAAGGAAATCGGAGATCTCAAAAGACAAAAGAAAACGGCAGAGGATCATTCCCCACCGATGCCCAAATCTTTGAATTTTGACACTCCGATGATTACTTCTCAGCCACCAGAGGTCCCAGGCATTCAACATGTAGGAGGACCAAAAGGATTGCACCTCAGCTCAGCAATAGTGACTCAGGCATCAGGCTCATATTTCCAGCCGGCAGGATCATATCCTCAGCATATGGGATCCTTCGAGAATTCAGGAGCCTACCCAGGAGCACAGCAATTTCAAGGATCTTCCTTTGCTCCAGGATCATCCCAGGTTCAAGGATCCTCCTTTGTTCCAGGATCATCCCAGGTTCAAGGATCCTCCTTTGTTCCAGGATCATCACAGGTTCAAGGATCCTCCTTTGTTCCAGGATCATCCCAGGTTCAAGGATCCTCCTTCGTTCCAGGATCATCCCAGATACCGGGATCCTTCCAAATGCCAGGATCCCTAAAGAGTTTGCAAACAAGAAGTCTAGATGTCCATCAAGGAGATTTTATTCCAATGCAGACCATTGCTTCCATTGGTCCCTCCATCATCCTAGAATCCCAGCAATATGGATTCACATCCAGTATTCCTAACCTGAACCCAATGGGAGGTAACACTTTAAATAATTCTCTTACCACTAACCATGGATTCGTGCAGGATACAGGTATCAACCATGCTATGGCCAGAGAACTGCAGAAACTGAAGGATATGATATCAAGTGTTCCAGGGGTAGTCAAACCTATCCCGGAAATTGCAGATGGAAGCCATAAGGTATCTCGTTTTGCACCACCGATTTGTGATGCTGAGATACCCAAAAGGTTCCATATCCCTACTATGAAGCTGTATGATGGTACAACGGATCCTGAGGAACACATAGCACAATACAGGGAGAGGATGGAGATCAATCCAATTCCAGAAAAGTTAAAGGAAGCATGCCTATGCAAAGGATTTGGATCCACTCTTACTGGATCAGCTCTTAAATGGCTGCTAAGTCTTCCCCCTTACTCTATTACTTCATTTGCTAATTTAGTTAATTTATTCAATAATCAATTCTCTTGTAGTAGAAAATTTGAAAGATTGACTAGTGATTTATATAGGGTAACTCAGGGTCATAATGAATCATTAAGGGATTATATAACCAAATTCAGTAAAGAATCCTTGGACATTCCCAACCTGGATATGGCCACAGCTGTTGAGGCCTTCAAAATGGGATTGCTTAGGGATTCATTGTTCTATGATGATCTTGTTATGACACCTTGCAGGAACCTAGATGAAGTAAGAACTCGTGCACTCAGGTTCATCCGGCTAGAGGATGACAAAAGGATCCAGGAGAGACAAATAGGATCCTCAAAATAAGAAAAGCAAGGATCCTCTTTCAAGAGCAATAAATTCAAATCCTACAATAGAAATGACAACCAGAACGTGCATGTTGTTGACCAAGAAGAGGATGATGAGGATTATCCTCCGATTTCTGAATATTGTTTTTTCGTTGATAATCATGAACTAATCCTTGCACTGCAGAATCTAGGAGAAAAAGCCAGATGGCCCAGAAAAAACGACAAACCAGCCGGAACTAAAGACAAGTCAAAGTGGTGTGCATACCACGAGGATTTCGGGCATTTAACTGAAGAATGCATCACATTGAGAAAAGAAATTGGATATCTGCTAAGCAAGGGACATTTAAAAGAGTTGTTGGGAAGAAAAAAGCAAAGGACTCAGGATCCTGAAAGGATCCCTGAAAAAGCTCCAGCCCCTCCGGCAAATGCACAAGTGATCAACTTTATTTCTGGAGGATCAGACATCTGTGGTACATCCTTCTCAGCAGCTAAAAGGCATGCAAAGGAAGCTAAAATGGATAACGGAGAAAGGCCTATTCGAACATCAAGTGTCTCGGAAGGAAAAGCGATAACCTTTGATGAGGATGATCGCATTAACATTCAGGATCCTCATCATGATAGTCTAGTCATCACTCTCTTTATCTCTAACCATTTTGTCCGCAGGATCCTTATTGACGGAGGAAGCTCAGTGAATATTATCCAACTCGATGTTCTGAAGAAGATGGGTATCCCTGAATCAGATATCACTCCAAGATCCTCCGTGCTTGTGGGATTTGGTGGCGAAACTAAGAAAACCCTGGGGGACATCAAACTCCCAATCTATGTGGAAGGATTACATAATTATCAAAAATTTTGTGTTTTTGACTGTTTGTCTTGTTGTAATGTCATCCTTGGCAGGCCCTGGATACACGATATGAAGGCAGTCCCGTCCACCTACCATCAGTGTGTGTGAAGCTTCCTAGCCCATGGGGAATAATCAAGATCGACAGTGATCAGCAGGAGGCTAAGGATTGTTACACCTCATCAATGAAACCAGCCTCGAAGCCAAGGGAGCAATAGAAATTACAGTATCCTCCAAGTAATGTCTTGGAGGCGAGAGAACAGGATGTGGACGAAATCCTTTTGGATCCTAATGATCCTGAATCAAAAATCTATATCGGATCAGGGATCCTTGGCAAGATGAAAGAAGACATAGTATCCTTCCTCAAAAGAAGAAAGTCTACCTTTGCATGGAAACATGAGGATATGACAGGTATATCTAAGGATATTATCAGTCATAAACTTGGCATTGACAGGTCAATCAAACCAATCCATCAAAAAAGGAGGAAGTTTGCACCGGAAAGAAATGCCATTATCCAGGAAGAAGTAGAAAGATTACTTCGAGCAGGTATGATTAGAGAGGTAAAGTATCCAAAATGGCTGGCCAATGTGGTTGTTGTTCAAAAGAAAAATGGAAAGTGGAGGGTATGTGTCGATTTCACTGATTTGAATAAGGCATGTCCCAAGGATCCTTTCCCATTACCCCACATTGACTCCATGGTGGATGCAACGGCGGGTCATGAACTGTTAACCTTTATGGATGCATCATCTGGATTCCAACAAATTCAGATGGAACCATCTGACCAAGAGGATACGGCTTTTATGACCCCAACCGGATTATATTGTTATATTGCTATGCCTTTTGGATTAAGAAATGCAGGTGCAACATATCAAAGGCTGGTGAATATGATGTTCAAAGATCAAATTGGACAAACCATGGAAGTGTACATAGACGATATGGTGGTGAAATCCAAAAAAGCTGAGGATCACCTAAGGGACTTGGAGGAAGCATTTGATATCCTTGATAATTATAACATGAAGCTTAATCCTTCAAAATGTCACTTTGGTGTTAAAGCAGGTAAATTCTTAGGATATATGGTAACCCAGAGGGGCATTGAAGCAAGCCCAGAACAAATCAAAGCATTGGTGAATATCAAATCCCCTGCCAACGCTAAGGATGTGCAAAGGCTAACAGGCAGGATAACAGCTCTAAACAGATTCATATCCAAATCCTCAGAAAGGTGTAAGGAATTCTATGACATCCTAAGAAAGAACAAGAAATTTGAGTGGACTGAAAAGCATGAGAATGCTTTACAAGCCCTCAAAGAATACATGTCCTCGGCTCTAGCATTGATGAAACCAGAAAAAGGAGACGTGTTATCCTTATATCTGGCGGTATCCTCAAAAGCAGTAAGTGCAGTCCTTGTTAAGGATCATGAAGGTACACAATATCCTGTCTATTATGTAAGTAAGAGTTTACTTGATGCTGAATCCAGGTATTCACACCATGAAAAACTTATCCTTGCATTAATTATGGCATCCACTAAACTAAGACATTATTTTGAAACCCATGTTATTGTTGTTAGAACTAATTTTCCAATTAAGAATGTCCTCAGGAAACCAGAGATGTCCGGAAGAATGGCTAAGTGGGCAGTAAAGCTTAGTGCCCATGATATAAGATATGAGCCCAGAACAACCATCAAATCTCAAGCATTAGCAGACTTTGTGGCTGATTTCAGTAGTGATTTACAAAAGGAAGCCGAATTGGAAGTCCAGCAGCTGGATGAGACCAAGGATCCTTGGATACTACATACTGACGGATCCTCAAATGTCAAAGGCACAGGGCTTGGCATACTACTAAAATCGCCACAGGGGGACATAATACCCCACTCCATAGCCTGTGAGTTCCAAGCCACTAACAATGAGGCTGAATATGAGGCCTTGATTGCTGGTTTGCAAATTGCTAAGCATATGGGAATCAGGTATCTTGAGGTATACGTGGATTCATTGTTAATCAATAATCACTTTAATGGATCCTATGTTGTTAAAGGTGAAAAACTAACCAAATATTTAGAGATAGTCAAAGAATTGGCACTCTCCTTTGTTTCCTTTAGTTTGACACAGGTACCAAGGGAAGAAAATACAGAAGCTGATGCATTGGCCAATCTAGGATCATCTTTGAAGATCCCAGAGGATATAAGTATCCCCATCATCCATATCCTGGCTCCTGCTATTAATAATCAGGTGGCCATGGAAATAGAAGAGGATTCTGCAATGATCCCTAGTGAGGATACTCAATCTTGTTCAGGATCATGGATCTCACCAATCATGAGACACTTACAACACGGAGAGATTCCTATGGGAGAAAACCCTAGGGCTTTCAGAATCAAGGTATCTCAATTCACAACCTTAAATAATATGTTGTATAAGCGATCTCTTGCAGGACCATATTTAAGATGTATCGAGGATCCTGAAGTTCAAGAAGTTTTAAAAGACTTCCATGAAGGAGATTGTGGAAACCACACTGGGGGCAGGGCATTGTTCTCAAGGATCTTAAGGACATGATACTACTGGCCAACTATGAAAAGGGATGCTGTGGAGTATGCTAAGAAGTGTGATCCTTGTCAAAGACACAGCAATATCCTTCATCAGCCGGCAGAATTTCTACATCCTATACCATCCTCTTGGCCATTCATGAGATGGGGAATGGATATAGTTGGCAAGCTCCCTAAAGCACCTGGAGGAAAAGTATTCATGCTTGCTATGACTGACTACTTCTCCAAATGGATAGAGGCTGAAGCTTTTGCCCAAGTCAGAGAGAAGGAAGTTATATCCTTTATTAAAAGAAATATCATAACCAGATTTGGCATTCCTTCTGAAATTGTATGTGATAATGGTTCCCAATTTATTCGGAGCAGGACTACTAACTTTTGTGACAGCTAGGGGATTAAGATGATAACATCAACACCAGTCCACCCACAAGCTAATGGTCAAGCAGAATCATCCAACAAGATCATCATCAACAATCTAAAGAAGAAACTTGGATCCAAGAAAGGGAAATGGGCTGAGGAATTGCCTTACGTACTTTGGGCTGATAGGACAACTCCCAAGAATGCTACTGGTCAAACACCCTTCTCTTTAGTGTTTGGGGCAGAAGCAGTGATCCCAACAGAAATGGTGGTTCCAACTGCTAGAACAAGTACTCGTGATCCTGAGGAGAATGCTGCAAACTAAGCTCAAGACTTGGATACTATTGAGGAAATCAGGGATCTGGCTAGGATAAGGATGGCCAGCTACCAACAAAGAATGGCTGGTGCTTACAGCAAAAATGTCAGGATAAGAAAATTCCAGATTGGGGATATAGTGTTGAGGAAAGCATTCCAGAATACCATCAATCCTGCTGATGGGAAATTGGCACCAAAATGGGAAGGCCCTTACTTGATTGAAGCCGAAGCAGGAAAGGGGGCATATAGATTGCTAACCATGGAAGGAAGTTTGTTACCAAGAGCCTGGAATGTTGTTCACTTAAAGAAATATTTCATGTGAACAGGATCCTCCTGGCACATATGATCCTTACATTGAAAGCATCCTCGAAGGATCCCAGTGATGTCGATGATCCTTACTCTGGTAAAGTGCTAATCCTAAACTATTCCATTTTCTTATTTTTACCTAAGGATAAGGATCATGTATCCTTCATCCTCCTCTCACAAGAATTTGAGTTCAGATAGTCCAGGTACCCTCAGCATATTATTGATAGTCTTCAAAAGCATCTCAGATCCTTGGGTTCAACCCCAGTTATCCTTGGGCTTGTCCCCAGTTTTCGCCTGTAGCGCACGATGATCCTGGTATAGTTCACGTCTTTGGGACCAGTACTCGCTTTAGGGGCTGATAACCTCATCGCACTGGCTATACCTAGGATCCTACGTATAATGGTAGACGTACCATACATCCGTTCCTAAGGTTTCTAACGTCTTCACGTTAGCTAAGGTTTTGGCATTTTGATGTCACTAAGTTTGGATAGTCGCCAGTGAGGGCCATACTCTAGTTTACATACGATCCTTGGGCTTGTCCCCAGTTATCCTTTGGGCTTGTCCCCAGTGATCCTTTGGGCATGTCCCCAGTTACTAACTTATCTTTTATATTGGCTTAGTCCCAAGTTATGTTCTATTTTTCAGGTTTTCAAAGTTAAACAATTAAGGATCCTTAATCCTTATTATCCATTAAAGTTTCATTTATGGTTATCCTGATTAAAGGTTAGGATCCTAACTTGGATCCTCAGGTATGATCCTTAATTATTTTCAATTTCATTCATTATTTGTTTGAATAACCCTTAGACCTTGACAACTGAACCTATGATCCTTAAAATAAACTACTTTGAAAATTTTCGATTATAGGATATTTGATCCAGGATCATATCCTAAATTTCTTAAACATAGTTTGCTTAACTTTTCTTAGTCAAACAAACATGTATCAAAACAATTGGAAATTAAAAGGATAACAATACGAGATAAGCCAAAAAGATTAGAGTTATTTTATTAACAAAGGTTTAAAACCCTTCAAAGTTGTCAAAATTGCCAACCCACGTTTCTACCAGCAAAACATGGCCCGTCCACATGGGTTGGCAAAGGGTGTCCATTGTTTGTGCGGTCATAGCATGCAGGTAAATAAAAGGCGGCAGGATCACAATGGCTTCATCCCCCAAACAGAGGATCCCTCCACCATTTGCAATCCTACCTATTGTCTGAAGGATCCTGGATCCTTAATCCTAAAACTATTGTTCAAAGTTACAGACCATAATTGTTTAAAAACATCAACAACCACAAAAAAAATGAGCTCCGGCTAAGTCTCGAAGTTTCCATCATTGCCCAATCCTGCAGCTCAATCCTTCGCTGCACCATCACCACCGGCTCCACTTGCCTCCCCAGCATGATCCTTGCCAGCACCTTCAAGCATCGGGATCTCCTCAGCCTCCTCATCATCCTCCAACTCTGCCAGCCTCGCCTTCTAGCCCTCCACGTCCCATGTGCTTTTGTCGAAGGTAGGATCCTGAGCTTCCGCAGCCATCTGCAGCTGGATCTTATACATGGCTATCGCAGCAGAGACCTTGGCATCCTGGGTGATATCATGCTTCTCATAATCAAAGTTGATCAGCATTTTGGCAGCATCATCCTTGGTAGCCCGGAGCTCCTTCTCAAGATCAGCAATCTTGAGATCCTTCAGCACACCCATTTGTTGGAGGTCAGCGATTTGGCGGTCTTGATCCTCAACGTGGCCAACATAAGTCTCTATTTCAACAAATTTCTGCAAGGAAGATAAGACCTAAATATCAGAAACAATCCTCATAAGCTATCAGGATACGCGAACAGGGGCAGTGATCCTTACCTCGTTGAAGTAATCTAGAAACTGTTGGCGGAGCAGGGGCAGGCCTTGGAGATCCTCAGCATCAGAGGCTTTTCTCTTCTTGCCTCCTTTCCCTCTAACAGGTGCCTTAGGGACGGAAGCGCTTGGGCTAGCAGGATTCTTCTTCCTTGAGGATTTCACGTTGGTCAGATCATCGATGCCAAACTTTGAGGCAGACTTAGAAGATTTTCCAGCACCTACACAACCAAAATAAGATAAGTATTCTAATTAAACTTGAAAATCCTACACAGAATTACTTTTTAAATGAGGATACTTACTTGACATTGTGACAGAGGCAGAGGATACTTCTTGAGAATCCTGGGTGGCAACCTGGAAAGTTCTTGTCTCCGGATCAAGCTTCTTAATGGCCAAGAGTCTCTCTTTTGCAGCAGGAGTCAACCTAAGATGAGCAACGGATATAGCTGCACAATAAACAAGAAAATGTTAGTGATCCTTATCCTAAGGAACAAGTTCTATGATGATCCTTCCAGGATCCTCTATCCTACCATGGGTAGCCCACTCCTTGGGCAAATCCTTCCCATTAGGGATGGAATCTCTCCTAACAAAAAAGAATCGTTGCTTCCAGTTCGTGTCATTTTTGGTCACTTTGAAAACAGGGTGATCCTCTCCAGCTTTCCGCTTGAACAAATATCGGTGGGATCCGAAAGTGGTAAGATCATACATCTCACCCAACTCCGCCAAACCAAGGTCAATCCCCTCTTGTTCAATGATCCTCTCAAGGGTGTATAACACCCTCCAGATCATGGGCATAGCCTGGATATAGCAGATGCCGGTAAGAGAGAAAAAGGATTGAGTGAACTGTGGGAAAGGATACGAATATCCTATCAAGAACGGAGTAACCGGGAAAGCTACCCAAGTATCAGAAATAAAATCACTCAAAGCAGTGGGGGTAAAAGACTTGAAGAGAGTGTTCGCCGGAAAGCATTGACGGATTCTGTCGATCTGAGGATCGGTAAAACAGCACCTCTCGGTGGGAGAATCTTTGATGATCCCTTGACCCTTCAAGGGGCTGTTCTTCTTAGGATCCTTATGCGGGGAGTTCCGGAGCAACATCTTTACAGAAGAATGGAAAGAAGAAGAAAAACAGAGCAAAAGAAAAGAAGATGAGAAGGAGAATACCTGGTTGATCTTCCGAATACGGTTATAAAGGGAGTCGCTTTGAATTTAAATGCATTCGATCCTATCCCTATTTCTATTTATAATGATGATTTGTGCAGGGCTGTCACTTCTGTGACGTCAGATCACAACGGATAGTTCCATTGTAACGGCTATATATCCGTTAAGCCAGTTAGAGATAAGACCGGCAAAATATAACTCGTTTATATTAGATAAATACTCCTTATATTTTGGGGGCAATTGTTAGGGCTGGATTTTTATGACTTACGATCCTTACATGTGATCCTAACCAGTGATCCTTGTTTCTTTGGCAGATAGTGATCCTCAGAAGAGTTCCAGGATCAGGATCACGGACCATCCTAGGGATCCTCATACTAACGATTGTTCTCTTTGGATTTAATGTTGTCTTGCAGGAATTTCGAGTAGGATCCGCTCTTAACAACGTAAACAAGGAACCTGTCACGCTACTTTGGCATATGCATAATCAAAGATGGACGTTGTGGACAATATGGAAACTCAGCACAATTTAAGGGCGATAATTTAGGCTAAATTTACTTCTATTCTTGAAGGGGTAACGAGCTAATAGTTAGGTCATTTACCTAAAATATGACCACACACACTTGTATAAGTAGCACTCTTCAACATTCGGAAGACACAACACATTTCTCACACGCTTTGGCACACAATACTATAGTGATCCTTGTACTTAGCTCCTTACCATTCGAAGTTGTAAAAATATTGTTTGTTATATTGAAGCTTGGTGATCGGTAGTTGCCATCACCCGAGGTTTTTTATGCCAGAGATCATTCATTGATCAAGGGCCTTTTCCTCGTATAAATCCTTGTGTCACTTGCGTATTTTACATCAAAGTGATCCTTTACTTTGTTCAACATACCAAGCATCATTCCCCGTTTACATAAGAGTTTGGTTGCATTATCCTTGTGTGATTTTTGACCAAAACACTTATATCTTGCGGTATCCTCAAAAGCAGTAAGTGCAGTCCTTGTTAAGGATCATGAAGGTACACAATATCCTGTCTATTATGTAAGTAAGAGTTTACTTGATGCTGAATCCAGGTATTCACACCTTGAAAAACTTATTCTTGCATTAATTATGGCTTCTACTAAGTTAAGACATTATTTTGAAACCCATGTTATTGTTGTTAGAACTAATTTTCCAATTAAGAATGTCCTCAGGAAACCAGAGATGTCCGGAAGGATGGCTAAGTGGGCAGTAAAGCTTAGTGCCTATGGTATAAGATATGAGCCTAGAACAGCCATCAAATCCCAAGCATTAGCAGACCTTGTGGCTGATTTCAGTAGTGATTTACAAAAGGAAGCCGAATTGGAAGTCCAACAGCTGGAGGAGACCAAGGATCCTTGGATACCACATACTGATGGATCCTCAAATGTCAAAGGCATGGGGCTTGGTATACTACTAAAATCGCCACAGGGGGACATAATACCCCACTCCATAGCTTGTGAGTTCCAAGCCACTAACAATGAGGCTGAATATGAAGCCTTGATTGCTGGTTTGCAAATTGCTAAGCATATGGGGATCAGGTATCTTGAGGTATACGTGGATTCATTGTCAATCACTAATCACTTTAATGGATCCTATGCTGTTAAAGGTGAAAAACTAACTAAATATTTAGAGATAGTCAAAGAATTGGCACTCTCCTTTGTTTTCTTTAGTTTGACACAGGTACCAAGGGAAGAAAATACAGAAGCTGATGCATTGGCTAATCTAGGATCATCTTTGAAGATCCTGGAGGATATAAGTATCCCCATTATCCATATCCTCGCTCCTGCTATTGAAAATCAAGTGGCCATGGAAATAGAAGAGGGTTCTGCAATGATCCCTAGTGAGGATACTTAATCTTGTTCAGGATCATGGATCTCACCAATCATGAGATACTTACAACACGGAGAGATTCCTATGGGAGAAAACCCTAGGGCTTTCAGAATTAAGGTATCTCAATTCACAATCTTAAATAATATGTTGTATAAGCGATCTCTTGCAGGACCATATTTAAGATGTATCGAGGATCCTGAAGTTCAAGAAGTTTTAAAAGACTTCCATGAAGGAGATTGTGGAAACCACACTGGGGGCAGGGCATTGTTCTCAAGGATCTTAAGGACAGGATACTACTGGCCAACTATGAAAAGGGATGCTGTGGAGTATGCTAAGAAGTGTGATCCTTGTCAAAGACACAGCAATATCCTTCATCAGCCGACTGAATTTCTACATCCTATATCCTCCTCTTGGCCATTTATGAGATGGGGGATGGATATAGTTGGCAAGCTCCCTAAGGCACCTGGTGGAAAAGTGTTTATGCTTGCTATGACTGGTTACTTCTCCAAGTGGATAGAGGCTGAAGCTTTTGCCCAAGTCAGAGAGAAGGAAGTTATATCCTTTATTAAGAGAAATATTATAACTAGATTTGGCATTCCTTCTGAAATTATATGTGATAATGGTTCCCAATTTATTGGGGGCAGAACTACTAACTTTTGTGACAGCTGGGGGATTAAGATGATAACATCAACACCAGTCCACCCACAAGCTAATGGTCAAGCAGAATCATCCAACAAGATCATCATCAACAATTTGAAGAAGAAACTTGGATCCAAGAAAGGGAAATGGGCAGAAAAATTACCTTATGTGCTTTGGGCTGATAGGACAACCCCCAAGAATGCTACTGGTCAAACACCATTCTCTTTGGTATTTGGGGCAGAATCAGTGATCCCAACAGAAATGGTGGTTCCAACTGCTAGAACAAGTACCCGTGATCCTGAGGAAAATGATGAGAACCTGGTTCAAGACTTGGATACTATTGAGGAAATCAGGGATTTGGCTAGGATAAGGATGGCTAGCTACCAACAAAGAATGGCTGGTGCTTACAATAAAAATGTCAGGATAAGGAAATTCCAAGTTGGGGATATGGTATTGAGAAAAGCATTCCAGAATACCACCAATCCTGCTGATGGAAAATTGGCACCAAAATGGGAAGGCCCTTATTTGATTGAAGCTGAAGCAGGAAAGGGGGCATATAGATTGCTAACCATGGAAGGTGATTTGCTACCAAGAGCCTGGAATGCTATCCACTTGAAGAAATATTTCATGTGAGCAGGATCCTCCTGGCACATATGATCCTTACATTAGAGGTATCCTTGAAGGATCCTTAAGGTGTCAATGATCCTTACTCTGGTAATATCCAAATCTTGAACTATTTCATTTTCTTATTTTCTTATTTAAGGATAAGGATCATGTATCCTTTATCCTTCTCTCACAAGATTTTGAGTTTTGATAGTCCAGGTATCCTTAGCATATTGTTGATAATCTTCAGAAGCAATTCAGATCCTTGGGTTTAACCCCAGTTATCCTTGGGCTTGTCCCCAGTTTCGCCTGTAGCGCACGATGATCCTGGTATAGTTCAAGTCTTTGGGACCAGTACTCGCTTTAGGGGCTGATAATTCCATTGTACTGGTTATACCTAGGATCCTACGTATAATGGTAGACGTACCATACATCCGTTCCTAAGGTTTCTAACGTTTTCACGTTAGTTAAGGTTTTGGAATTATCATGTCACTAAGTTTGGATAGTCGCCAGTAAGGGCCATACTCCAGTTTACCTACGATCCTTGGGCTTGTCCCCAGTTATCCTTGGGCTTGTCCCCAGTTATCCTTGGGCTTGTCCCCAGTTATCCTTGGGCTTGTCCCCAGTTACTAACTCTTATCTTATATCGGCTTAGTCCCAAGTTATGCTCTATTTCAGGTCCTTGAAGTTAAACAACTAAGGATCCCTGATCCTTATTTCTCTCTAAGATTTATCTTATAGTTATCCTGATTATGGTTAGGATCCTAACTTGGATCCTCAGGTATGATCCTTAGCTATTTTTATCTTATTCATTGTTTATTTGAATAACCCTTATACTTTGGCAACTGAACTTATGATCCTTAAAACATACACTACTTTTTGGGATTTTTCGACTATAGGATATTTGATCATGGATCATATCCTAAGTGCTTTCAATCTGAGTTATTCAAAGTAACCTATTTAATAAGTATACATCAAGACAATTAAAAATTAAAAGAACTTAAAGGATAATAACACAGGATAAGCGACAAAAGTTAAGATTTTATTTATTAAGCATAAAGACTAACCCTTCATAGGTTGTCAAAATTACCTACCCCGAGCATCTACCAGCAATACGTGGCCCGTCCGCTGGGGTAGGTAAAGGGTGTCCATGATAATAGTTTTCAAGTTGTGCAGGAAAATAAAGGCGGCAGGATCACAATGGTTTCATCCCCCAAACAGAGGATCCCTCCACCATATGCAATCCTACCTATTGTCTGAAGGATCCTTGATCCTTAACCCTAAAACTATTGTTCATAAGTACAGACCATAAATTGTTCAAACAACCACCAAACAAACAAACAAAAAATTGGGCTCCGGCTATGTCTAGAAGTTTCCTTCATCGCCCAATCCCGCAGCTCAATCCTTCGCTGCATCATCACCACCAGCTCCACTTGCCTCACCACCCTGATCCTTGCCAGTGCCTCCAGCCTCAAGTGTCAGGATCTCCTCAGCCTCTTCATCGTCCTCCAGTTCAGCCAGCCTTGCTTTCCAGCCCTCCACATCCCAGGTGCTCTTGTCAAAAGCAGGATCCTGAGCTTCCATGTCCATTTACAGCTGGATCTTGTACATTGCTATGGCGGCAGAGACCTTGGCATCCTCAGTGATCTCGTGCTTCTCATAGTCAAAGTTGATCAGCATCTTGGCAGGATCATTCTTGGTGGCCTGGAGATCCTTCTCAAGATCAGCTATCTTGAGATCCTTCAGCACAGCAACCTGTTGAAGATCAGCAATCTGGCGATCCTGATCCTCAACGTGGCCAACATATGTCTCTATCTCCGCAAATTTCTGCAAGGAAGACAAGGGATAACATCAGAACCAAGTGATCCTCAGAACGAGTAGGATATATAAGCTGGGACAATGATCCTTACCTCATTAAAGTACTCCAGGAACTGTTGGCGAATCAAGGGAAGGCCTTGCAGATCCTCAGCCTCAGAGGTCTTTCTCTTCTTGCCTCCCTTTCCTCTGAGGGGTGCTTTAGGGACTGATGCACTTGGGCTAGCAGCAGGAGTCTTCTTCTTAGAGGATCTGACGTTAGTAAGATCTGTGATGCTGAACTTCGAGGCAGACTTGGTGGATTTCCCAGCACCTACACAACCAAAACAAGATAAGTATCTTAACTTTATTTGACTTTCATTATATAGTTACTCTTTAAATAAGGATACTTACTTGACATTGTGACAGAACCAGAGGATACTTCCTGAGAATCTTGGGTGGTAACCTTGAAAGTTCTTATTTCAGGATCAAGCCTCTTGAAGGCCAAAAGTCTCTCTTTTGCAGCAGGAGTCAACCTAAGATGAGAAACGGAGATAGCTGCACAACGAGAAAACAAAAGAATGTCAGTGATCCTTATACTAAAGGATAAGTTCTACGGTGATCCATCCCAGGATCCTCTATCCTACCATGGGTAGCCCACTTCTTAGGTAAATCCTTCCCATCAGGGTTGGTATCTCTCCTCACAAAAAAGAACCGCTGCTTCCAGTTAGTATCATTCTTGGTAGCCTTGAAGATCGGATGCTCCTCCCCGGGTCTACGTTTGAACAGATAACGATGGGAACCAAAGGTGGTCAGACCGTACAGCTCACCTAACTCGGCCATACCTAAGTCTATCCCCTCTTGCTCGATGATCCTCTCAAGGGTATACAAAACCCTCCAGATCATCGGCATGGCCTGGATGTAAGATATGCCGGTCAAGGAGAAGAAGGCTTGGGTGAAGGCTGGAAAGGGATACGTATAACCTATGGCAAACGGGGTCACAGGGAAGGCAACCCATGAATCGGAGGTATGATCGCTCAGGGCAGAAGGATCATAGGCTTTGAACACAGTATTTGCAGGAAAACAGCACCGAATCCTGTCAATTTGAGGATCAGTGAAGATACAGCGTTCTTTAGCAGAGTTTGTAATGATCCCTTGACTCTTGAAGGGGCTTTCCTTCTGAAGATCCTTTGCAGGGGAATTCCGGAGCAACATTTTTGAACGAAATAGATACGAGAAGAAAAACAGAGCAAGCAAGAAAGAAGATGAAGGGGAGAATACCTGTTCAATCCTCTGAATGCGGTTATAAAGGGAGAAGTTCTTGATTTTAAATGCAAACGATCCTATCCCTATCTCTATTTATAATCATGATTTGTGCAGGGTTGTCACTTCCGTGACGTCAGCATTGCAACGGATAGTTCACTTACAACGGCTATATATCCGTTAAGTTAGTTACGGATAAGATCAGCATAACATAACTCGTTAATATTATATAATTACTCCTTATATTTTGGGGGCAATTGTTAGGGCAGGATTTTTAATGACCTGTGATCCTTACATGATATCCTAACAGTGATCCTTGTTTCTGCGGCAGATAGTGATCCTCAAAAGAGCTTCAGGATCAGGATCATGGATCATCCTAAGGATCCTCATACTAACGATTGTTCTCTTTAAATTTCATGTTGTTTTGCAGGAATTACAAGTTGGACCTGGTCTTGGCAACGTCATTAAGGAATCTTCCACGCTAATTTCGCACATGCATAACCGGAAATGGACGTTGTGGAGAATATGGAAACTTAGCACAAATTACGGATAATTTGTTAGGCTAAATTTACTTCTATTTCTAAAAGGGGTAACGAGCTAGTAGTTAGGTGACTTGCCTAAATTCAACCACACACACTTATATAAACGGCACTCTCGAGCATTTGGAGAGGACGACACATTTCTTACACGCTCTAGCATACTACACCATAGTGATCCTTGTACCTAGCTCGTTACTATCCGAAGTTGTAAACATTGTTTATTATATTTGAGCTTGGTGATCGGTAGTTTCCATCACCCGAGGTTTTTTATGCCGGAGATTATTCATTGATCAAGGGCTTTTTCGTCGTATAAATCTTTGTGTCACTTGTGCAAATTACATTTAAGTGATCCTTATCTTTATTCATCATTTCAAGCATCATTCCCCGTTACAGAGAGTTTGGTTGCATTATCCTTGTGTGATTTTTGACCAAAACAATAAGGATCCTGCGAACAAAATGGTTAGAAATAAAAAGAGTGATAAAAAGACCATCATGATGAGGATCCTGAATGTCAACACGATCATCCACATCAAAAGTTATGATTTTATCTTTGGTAACACTGGATGTTCGGATGGGTCTGTCTCCATTATCAATCTTGGTTTCCTTGGCATGTCTTTTGGCTGCTGAAAAGGAAGTACCACAAATGTCTGATCCTCCGGATATGAAGTTTATAACTTGTGCATCTGCTGGAGGAGCTGGAGCTTTTTTTGGGATCCTTTTAGGATCCTGGGTTCTTGACTTCTTTCGCCCCAAAAGTTCCTTCAAGTGCCTCTTGCTTAACAAGTAACCAATTTCTTTCCTTAATGCAATGCATTCTTCTGTGAGATGCCCAAAATCCTCGTGGTATGCACACCATTTTGATTTATCTTTTGTGGCAGCTGGTTTATCACTTTTTCTTGGCCACCTAGCTTTCTCACCTAAATTCTGCATTGCAAGAATTAGTTCATTGTTATCAACAGAAAAACAGTATTCAGAAATTGGAGGATAATCCTCATCATCCTCTTCTTGTTCTACTGCATGCACATTCCGGTTATCAGACTTGTTGTAGGACTTGAACTTGTTATTCTTGAAATAGGATCCTTGCTTCTCCTGTTTCGAGGATCCTGCTAGTCTCTCCTGGATCCTTTTGTCACCCTCTAATCAGATGAACCTAAGGGCCCTGGTTCTTACTTCGTCTAGATTCCTGCATGGGGTCATAACAAGATCATCATAGAATAATGAATCCCTAAGCAAACCCATTTGAAAGGCTTCTACAGCCGTGGCTATATCCAAGTTAGGTATATCTAAGGATTCTTTACTAAACTTAGTGATATAATCTCTAAGTGATTCATTTTGACCTTGAGTTACCCTATATAAATCACTACAAGAAAATTGATTATTAAACAGGTTAACTAGATTAGGAAATGAAGTAATAGAGTATGGGGGAAGACTTATCAGCCATTTAAGAGTTGATCCTGTGAGTGTGGATCCAAAACCCTTGCATAGACATGCTTCTTTTAACCTCTTTGGGATGGGGTTAATCTCCATCCTTTCTCTGTATTGAGCCACGTGTTCTTCAGGATCTGTTGAGCCATCATATAACTTCATGGTCGGTATCTGGAACCTTTTGGGTATCTCAGCATCACAAATTGGTGGTACAAAACGAGATATCTTATGGATCCCATCTGCAATTTCAGGAATAGGCTTAACCACCCCTGGAACACTGGATATCATATCCTTAAGCTTCTGTAACTCCCTAGCCATAGCCTGATTGATACCTGTATCCTGCATAAGGCCATGGTTAGTAGTATAAGAATTATTGAAAGTGTTACCTCCCGGTGGATTCAAATTCGGAATCCCAGATGTGAATCCATATTGTCGAGATTCTGGTATGATTGAAGGACCAGAAGAAGCAATGGTTTGCATTGGGATGAAGTCTCCTTGAAGGACATCTGAACTTCCAAGCTGCAAACTTCTTAAGGATCCTGGATCTTGAGAAACATTGGATCCGTGAAGCGCTGTGAATGGGGGTCTCGGAGGATAATCCATGGATCGAAAACCTGAAAGGATCCTTGAGGCTGAAAGGAGGATCCTTGAACCTGGGAGGATCCTTGAATCTGAGAGGATCCTTGAACCTGAGTGGATCCTTGAACCTGAGAGGATCCTTGAACCTGAGAGGATCCTTGAACCTGCTGCGTCTCCATGAATCCTCCTGAGCTAGCAAAGGATCCTTGAAGCTGAGAGAAGGATCCCGCTGGTTGAAAATATGATCCTGGGGCCTGAGTCATCGCTGATGACCCGTAACGCATTCCTCTTGTTCCACCTCAGTATTGGACGTCTGGAGCTGCAGAATGTTGGAAGGTTATGACCGGAGTGTCAAAATTCAAAGACCTAGGCATCAATGGGGAATGATCCTCTGACGATTGTTAGGGGAGGATTTTTTAATGATCAGTGATCCTCAATTGCTGTCGGGTTTAAGGATCCTTAATTATGTTTGAGTTCAGGATCCTCAAAGAGTATTGCAGGATCAGGATCAAGGATCATCATAGTAATCCTTATCCTAACAATTGTCTGTTTTGAATATAACGTTGTTTTACAGGAATACGTATTTGGACCTGGTCTTGGCGATATTCCTGGAGCATATTCCCTCTATATTCCGCACGTGCTTGACCATGGTGAACGTTATGGAGATCGTGGGAAGAATGCATGAATTGCGGATAGTTAGTTATTAAAGATTTTTGCTAAATTTAAAAGGGATAGCGAGCTAGATAGAAAACACTTGGCTATTTTTGGCTAAAACACACACACACACTCGTACTGCTCTCATTAGCTCACAACACTCTGCTCGACGATTACACACAAATTTGCACATTTCACTCTAGTGATCCTTGTAACTAGCTCGCTATTATCCGAAGTTGTAACACTTTTTGCATAATTTGAGTTGGTGATCGGTAGTTTCCATCACCCGAGGTTTTTTATGCCGGAGATCAACTCTTGATCAAGGGCTTTTTCCTCGTATAAATCCTTGTGTCATTTGTTCATTACATTTTATTGTCATCCTTAAAATTGTTCATTAATCCAAGCATCACACCTCACACATAAAGATTTGGTTGCATTATCACTGCTTGATTTTTGACCAAAACAGTTTGGCGCCCACCGTGGGGCAATTGGTGCATCATTTATAAGAAATCTTGTTCATTTCGGTCATTCCGGTTCATCACATTCAACCATATGGCTTCTCAAGGAAAAACCACTTCAAGTGCGATGCCAGCGATCAATTCATCCCAAGGCGTTCCACCTTTGCCTCCACCACCTTCTTGATCCCAGAAGAATGCTGAAAAGAGACCAACTCCTATTTTCTCAAAACCTCCAACTTCTTCTGCATCTTATACTCCTACTACTAGTGATTTCTTTACTTTAATTTTGCAGATGAAGGATCACATACAGCAGCAGGACAAGACAAACGAAAATATTCTCAGGGAAATTGGAGATATCAAGAAACAGAAGAGATCAGCAGAGGAGCATTCCCCATTGATGCCTAGGACTTTGAATTCGACACTCCGGTCATCACCTCTCAGCATTCTGCAGCTTCAGATGTCCAATACTTGGGTGAAACGAGGGGAATGCATTACGGATCATCAGCAATGACTCAGGCCTTAGGATCATATTTTCAACCAGCAGGATCCTTCGCTAGCTCAGGAGGGTACTTGGGGACGCAGCAAGTTCAAGGATTCTGGCCAGTTCAAGGATCCTCGCAGGTCCAAGGATCCTCATAGGTCCAAGGATCCTCGCAGGTCCAAGGATTCTCGCAGGTCCAAGGATCCTCGCAGGTTCAAGGATCCTCTCAGGTTCAAGGACCCTTGCAGGTCCAAGGATCCTCATAGGTCCAAGGATCCTCATAGGTCCAAGGATCCTCGCAGGTCCAAGGATCCTCTCAGGTTCAAGGACCCTTCCAGGTTCAAGGATCCTCTCAGATTCAAGGAGACTTCAGATTCCGGGATCCCTAAGAAGTTTGCAGAATGGAAGTACAGATGTCCATCAAGGAGACTTCATCCCGATGCAAACCATTGCTTCTTCTGGTCATTCGATCATACCAGAATCTCGACAATATGGATTCACATCCGGGATTCCGAATTTGAATCCGTTGGGAGGTAACACTTTCAATAATTCTTATACCACTAACCATGGCCTTATGTTGGTCCCTTGGATGGGATCTTCTTGTTCGAAAACGCAGTTGAATCGTAAGTGATCAATGCGCGAAATTCATGTAATCACATAGTAGATATACGAAGACAAAATTCTATTTTGAATCACCGTCTGATATTCTATTGATATGATATGAAAATGTACAAGAACCGGAGAGAACTCAGACTGACATAAGCTATCTAGAAAGTGAAAGTGTCAAAGGTTCAAAAGTCATAAACAAGTTGATCGAACATCTATTTATAGGCAAAGTCAGGATGTGAGAGTGCTGGCCGATCGGCTGGGCTAGCCGATCGGCTGACTATGCTAACCGATCAAACAGCCTAGTCGATCGGTTGGGCTGTCCGATCGGCTGGGCTAGCCGATCGGCAGGCAGCTTAGCACTTAACAAAACAACGTTGTATCCTGACTTGCTTTACATACAAAACATATACACAACTATACAAAATATGACTACTTGCTGACGGAAGCTACAGACGTTATTGCACTAACAGACTCCCCCTCGGATGTAGCTGTAGTTCCTTCTAGCATAGTCTTTATTTCCTCCCGTTGCGTCTTCTTTCTTTAGCTTTTTGCCTTCTTTGTTCTGCTCTTTCTTCTAACATTCTTCTTCTTTTGTGTCTACCCTCAGTTATCCACCATTTTCGATATTCTGGGTCACCATCACGCTTTCGATCCCATTTTGGTATCTTGTTCTCTTCAGATTCGATTGGCGTCTGATCAGTAGGCGGCACATAACCCAGATTTCTTCTTCCCAACTCTGCAGCTCTTTTATGTCACGGCCCTCGGCCCCGGTTTGACCCGGTTCAAGAGCCGTGAGGCAGGAATCTTGTGGTATTTAATTTAGGCGACAGCGGAAGTCTTTTTAACACAGGATCTTTTACTATTAAAATGCCCGTTTACTATATTACATAAAGTTTAGGGATAAAACCCCGTAATTTACAATAAGATGATTTCACAGGAAATCTTTATTTCTCAAAACATGTTTCTTTATTTATTAACATTGAGCCACTTCTTTAAGCTTGTAGTGCTTCACGACAGTTTTCTTGGATCACAACAGATCACCTGAAACATGTTTGAAAAAGGTTTTGTCAGCGGGGAAATACTGAGTGAATCATTCATTTTACTGAAAATGACACTTATGTTATAAGTTACAGTATTAAGAGCGATTACAATGTTTCTGATATCAAACCAACTACCCACGGTACTTTGTCACTTGACCCATTGGCCCTCTCAATGTCCAATGGTGTCTGTGATTATGGTCATATCGCCCATTGGCTGCCCCAATGGTGAAGATTATCAAGTAATGTATACAAAACCCCACATACCGGCTGTAACTTGGTGATTACAAAGACTTAATCCCTGTAATTATAACTTCTGGAAAATAATTTGGAGTTTTGTAAAACAGTTGATAAAAAGAGAATGACTCACATTGCAGATTTAATAAGCAGAGTATAAGCCTACTGATTAGCCTTGTTTAACCTAATTTAAATAACAATGCACACAAACTGGTTAGTAACTAATACAACAGTTACGACAATTCACGAGATTAAACCCTCACAACGATTAACAAAGTGCAATACTTAAATATTCAGAGGATTCACAACGAATAATAGAGCATAGTCCGGATTCAGACGATACTCAAATATTCAAGTTGAAATCACGACGAATAACAAAGTATAAACCCAATTTGAGCAGCACTCAAACAATCGTTGGATAGTTTCAATCGATCGGACGTTGAATCGTAATAGCGATCGAGTTATTACCCTGTTTATTGCAGCAACGTTTATTGATTCGTGTGTGTATGTAGTAATTAGACTATATCTCAGCGTATATTTGTAATTTGATCTTGAACGAACAACAGAATGCAAGTGCCAGGCCCCTCTATTTATACCCAAAATTGGCGCCTCCCGCTAGTCGCGGAAGAATTCGTGGTACGTGTCGCGTATCGCCTGGGGTGTCAATTTAGGGTAGGGTAGGTTAGTCACTGGTATAGGCCTGGTGAGTCGACAGTTTAAAAATTCTCAATTTAGACAACGTATTCGGAGGATAATTATCAATTAGGGTTTAACCCCCTTGAGTTTTAGGGGCCCTCATCCTAATTCCAATTGTTCCGGAAATTTTAGGGTTTATGCAGAATTACTTGGGTTTCTCAATTAGGGTTTTCTTATGGGATAATTAACATAATAAGTATTGATTTTAGTGAGAGTTGTTACATTTTAGCTATCTCTTGAGATCTTTGACTTCGCTGGTAAACCTTTAAGAACTCATCAATTTCAAGATTTCTCCATTTTGTCTTCCAGTATCTTCTTGAATTGATTTCTTTGGCGAAGCAAACATCTACTACTCCTTGATATTGCATAGCTATCTCTTTGTCTTTCTTATCATAAACTATCTTGTTGACAAACAAGCACTCTTTGTCTTTCTTTGAACAGTTTACCAGCCACATAGGATCCAAGATACTTATTCTTCGAGATTCTCTGGTGGACTTGTCATACAAAGAAATAACTGCTTCAGCTGTAGATGGATTGTATAGCCATGCTTGAAATAGATCATAAAAGTCTTGTTCAATAGCTCTGAGCAGCATATTCTTCAAACACCTGGGAGGCTTTACATCCAAAGTAATATCTTTCTCTCCGTTCTCCAGGTAAGTAACAATTTGCTTTGGGAACTGTGGCTTCCAATCAGGATAATTGTTCTTTGCTTACAATTTAATGTAATCCCACAATTCTTGATTATGCTCCCGTACTTCTGGACCGTAGTAAAACTGTTTAATGTTCTTCGTTATTACCAATTCATCTACGTCCCACCAGGGTAAAGCAGCAATATCTGCTAAGAACTCAAAATATTGAACTCCCTGCTCCCGTCTGATAGCATAAACTTTAAGATCTTCTAAATAACCCTAAGACAGGATGTCTCTCCAAGAAATGTTTTTGCTATGTGTGAAGAATTGAAGTGCCCTGCGAGTTTTTCTTTCCTTTGGCATATTCTTGAACCTTCTCTTTCTTTCTTCTGCAGAAATCTCTCTTGGAACTGGTTCTGGAATATCTTCAGTAGAAATCTTTTCAACAATCTTTCTCCTGATCTCATCTTCATTTTTATCTTTAAACATTTCTGCAAAAGACGGAAAAGTAGCATCTTCCCCTTCATAGTGAAAATCTATCCCATCTTCCTCAGAATCAGACGCGTCTTCAACAATCACTTCGTCATAATGATCAGCTTCATGTGGGTGTCTAGGCTCAAAATCCTTTGCAGGGGACTGAGGAATTTCATCTTCAATATCAAATTTGAACTTTCCATCTTCTAAACCCAATTCATCATGTCACACCCCGAAATTTCAGAGCATTGGCGTGACTGGACTGGTATCTTCATTGCACAGCGGAAGCAAATAAGCTAAGTCTTTCTAGAAACTGAACGCCCACTAAGTACTCGACTCTTCATGGTCCTCCTATTCCAACCGTGCCTTGTTTTAGAAATGCAACCTGAGAAAGAACATGCGAAAAAAAAAAAGTCAACATAAAGTTGAGCAAGTTCATAGTTTGTTTGTAAAAGATCTGAAATAAATCTTTTGAGTTGTGAAAGGTTTGAAATAAATCTTTGGTAACCGGTTTTCGAAAAGGTATTGAGAAAATGAATTTAAAAATCATTTTCTTGCCAAGTTATATGGAAACGTGGTGTTTGTAACACGTTATGTTCATAAAACCATGTATTTGTAAAGCCTTGTCTTTGTAATGTTCGCATAACCGTCAATGCCCACCCTGACTTTGACTCCATACCCCCATAATTCTTTGTATTTGTATAAAACATGGTAGTTAATTTGTATGAACAAGAAGTTTCCGTAAGTATAAAATCCCTGGTATGTAGCAGTGTAAGAGGACTTGTGATCACCAATGGTTTGCAAGGCCAATGACATATGTGAAGTGCAAATAGGGAGACTCAAACCTAGCAGATTTTGCCACGGCCAAGTATGTGGACAAAGTCACCCCACGGTCCGTTTCTAGTTTGGCCGGGGGCTGGGCTCGCTACACCCAGATAGATCTACCGCTCCTGTTCCTCGGTCCCTCCATGAGGACTAATGGCCCCATGTTGTTCCTATCCACTCACATGATCGTATAACACCTCCTTACGTTAACCATACCATGTAAAAATTACTCGTAATTACTGTAACATATATCCCACCTCAGCCACCCTGGCTGAACCTCCCCAGCCACCCTGACTGAGCTTTCTCAGCCACCCTGACCGAACTTTGCCAGCCACCCTGACTGAACCTTCCCAGCCACCCTGACTGACTCCTTAGTTATGAAAAATCATTCATATTTCGAAAATAAGCATTTGTTTTGTAAAAACCGGTATGTTTAGTATAAACCTTTCGTAAATCGTTTGAGTTCCTCGAAATCCATTCGTGATATGATTTAGAAATACGAGTTTTGCGTTTGTTCAAAACTTTGTATGTTTCTGAAAATTGTGCATGCCTTTCCACCCCGAAAACATTTACAAAAAGAATGTAAAACAGTAGTAAAAAGTGGGGGTTATGAACTCGCCTGAATATTCCTGTGCAAGGCTAGCTATATATGACTTTGCGATGTCGTTTCCAAGACTTGACTTGCTAGCGTGCATTCTACAATATTCCTAACACGGAATATCTAATAAGTTTCTAAATAAACGCAGTATCTAAACTACGTGTCATCGAGCTCTACCGTATCGTTAATCGAACGATTCGACGGTAAATAGTTAACTTAATGAAAATGACTAAGTTGTATTCGTTTAGCTTCATTTTATGAAGTCGTACGTGTATAAAAAGAATATTTCTATGAAAATATCATATAACAAACTCGTATCGCGCTTCGTATGAAAATAATATATAATAACTTGTATTATATACATTACGTCTTGTGTATATTTGCCAAAAATATACGTATGTGCCGTCTAGGCGTATATAATAAATACAAAAAGTTATATTTATTTTGCGAAAGTATCATCGCGTTGTTTCAAGTTTGAAACAAATATACAAACTATATTTAGTTTATAAAAGGACTCGTGTCGTATATAACTTCAAATAAATATATAAACTATATTTATCTAGCAAAACAATTGTCGTGTCGTTTGATATCTGGAATAAATATAAACTATATTTATTTTGATGAAACGACTTCGGGTTACGCGATGCTTGAAATAAATATATATACTATATTTATTTATAAAAAGGTTCGAGTTTGTTTGAAATAAATATAATAATAACTATATTTATTTTTGTTGTCAAATTAATCTCCGTATCGTTGTTTCCCGTAGGTTGTAAATTGTTGATAAAGAAACTTTATATTTGTATCTCGTTTTATAAAAGTCACTCAAAAGCACATTTTGCTTATAATAAAACTTGTTTTATTTTGCGGTTTTTCTCGAAAAACGGGCAGAGTTTCCTCTGTTTTTGGACGGCCCTGACAACTAAGTGTCGTTATTTTTTATCAAAATCCAACTAAGTGTCACTCTATTTTTTTTTATGAGACGACAAAGTATAAACTAAACGTTATTTTATATCGGTTCGAGCTCGTTTGTCACGTGAGTAATAATATTATAAAAATAACAAAATAAACGTGACATTAATTTTTTTTACCAAAACTCTCGCGTCGAACCACGGACTGAGTTGACCGGGTCTGAGTTGACCGAGTCAGCTCTCGTTGACTGAGTTGGGCCGAGTCGACTCACTGAGTTGACCGAGTCAACTCGAACTGCTTCTGCCACAACAAATCTGACCGCGCTGCTAACTGCTGTTGACCCGAGCCGTTGACTGCTGACTTTTATTGACTGACCTTGACCGAGTTGACTCGGTTGAGTTGACCGAGTCAACCGAGTTACACCGAGTCGAACCGAGTTGACCCAAAATCGGATCCGCTTATCCCGAACCTGAACACCCGAGTCAAAAAATAAACCGAACCAAACTTTGAAGCATCTAATCTGAACCGAAACTTACCTAAATAACCTGAACTTGAACCAATCCGACCCGACACCGGTGTACTTCGCCGGATAAAGATAATGTCCGTTGGTCCGAGGCTCCGACCGCCGGTCCGTGGCTCCGACCACTGGTTCTTTCTCTCTCTCTCCTTTGTAACCGCCGCCATACGCCACCACCATCTGGTGGTGGCAGCCGTAAATCGGAAGTCAGAGGGGGGGTGTCGCCGCTGGGGTTCATCGGAAGAAAGGGGGGGTATGGGTGTCCGGTCGGGCCTGTTCACCTGACCACCGCCGTCTACGGCGGCTCCGCCGCCGCCCGGTTCTGTCGGAGAGGGAGAGGAAGTCGGGTGAGGGTGTTTGGCTTTGTGTGAGAGATGAAATGCTGGTTTGTATTTGAGGAGATGAAGATGTATGATGATTTGTTTGTTGTTGTCTGCTTGTAACCGAAGAGAGAGAGAATAGAGAGTGAAAATGAGAGGGTGAATAGCTTGTTCTTTTATGTGAGAGTGTGTATGCAGACGAACAAAATTAATGGCCCTTTATATAGAAATTTGAGGGTTATGGTTTCTTTTGGGTATTTTTGTTACATTCAGGTCAATATGTTTTACCCTTGAATCAAAATCTTTTGAAGAAACTTGTAGAGATTTAGGTAAGATTTTACAAGATCTTGCATATCTTGTAGGATTCTTGTAAATCTAGTAAAGATTTTATAGAGATCTTGTATGTTATGTGCGGGTTTAGGCTTGTGGGTTTTGGGCTTGGGCCCAGGGCCCACAAGCCCATCTCGTGTGTAAGTGGCCCGTAATTCCTACGAGACCCGTCGTCAAAATTCTGAACTCTGTTTAACGTCAAAAATTAAAATGCACCAAAGTATGGTCGGTTGTCGTTGTTTGCACGCCCGTTCGTCGACTACGGTAATAATTGTGAAAAATTGTATCGTTGCCGTCTTTAATCCGTTCTTCGATCCGGCTTTGACTATAGTCACTAAAATTTAATTGCGAAGCTAAAATTTATCGTAAAAATTTAATATTTGTCGGCGTTGTCAGTATTCTGTACGGTTTCAATCCGTTACCGTTTAACGTTTCACAAGCTGCTCTGTAAACCACCGTTCGCTCACTGTAAAGTCGTATAGACATTCCTAGGCACTCCAAAGGCCTAATTAAGTTCATTCGCGCCATGAACACTATTTATTATCGTGTTAATTATCTGTTAATCACGTAATTAAGATCCGTAAATTACCGGTTGTCACATTCTCCCCCTGTTACAGAAATTTCGTCCTCGAAATTTAGACTAGGTTATCTCTTCAAAAGTTGATGTCAAGGGAAACAAGATGTATAGATACAGTCACTAATGTGACTAAGTTAACAGGATCCAACAATGAACAGGAACTTCGACCAATCGAATTCCATATGAACGTTTATAACATGTAAACGAGTTCTAGAAGCAATAACATCCACTGGATGAACTTAGAATCAATCTCAAATGTAATAATTTGCATGAAACGTTCGATCGTGATCAGCGCAAGCTGCAAGTCATACCGATGCCACAAGGTGTCACAATGAATGAAACGATTCAATAATAGGGGTGATCGAACAAGTATCACCTGTGTTTTGCATGAAACGCTCAATCATGATTAGCCCAAGCTACAAGTTTGTACTGACACCACAAGGTGTCGTAGTGATTCAAATAATTCAATAATTGCGGTGATCAAACAAATCCACCGTGTTTGAAGTCAAATGAAAGCGTAATAAGGTGAATCCGAAAGTTTGTTTCAAATGACATCATAGAATTTTCAATTGAAATTTGAACATCAAAGAAATAATGTTTTCGATCGAAGGTGAAGGAGCAATGGGTATCGCAAAATTTTCGATCGATAATGAAAGAACCGTTAGTAGGTACACCGGAATGTAAAAATGAATTTGTGTACCATTGTCTTAACACACTATTGTATTAAGACCGCTTTGATATAATAAATCGAAGTGAATTGGAAAACAATCAATAAATTTTTTTTTTAGATCCGTGTATGAGATGCGTAAACGAGTTTAGCGCAAGCTTCAAACTAATGAAAATCACCATCACATGGTGTCGAAATCAACAGACAATTTAATGGAGTCGAATGCCAAACAAGTTCACTTTGACTCGGAACAAATGAAACGCTTGTTAATATGAATTTGAATATGATGTTTTCAATACATCATATGGTGTTTCGAATCGAACATGTGTAATGGACAAGTTCAAACAATTGAACCTGGTTTTAGCGCAATCCGACAATAAACATATGTATTAACAAGAAAACTTTCGGCATGGTCACAATGAAAAACCATGTATGTAACTTGTAAAGAAATGATCGTGATACAATGACCATTAAGAGGAGTAGAGATGCGAAAATCTACTCAGTGAGCGTGAAATTCGAAATTTCAATAATAGAAATTTGAGGACTTTACCTGGGGTTTCGTGTGACGACCAATTGTTAGGTGACATTACCGTCGTTAACCGAAATAGGGGGGATGTGGAGACATACGTCTTTTCCTTGGAGTGATTCGTGTCGTTGCAGGATCGTGTGACAAGTTGTCGTTTCCTGGCCGTTAGTTCTCCTGCTGACAGGAATCTAGCGTCGTCGTTGAATTGCGCCATCGCGTCTTTTCAAAGGCCTCGCCTTGATAGTCGTATGTGACGTACTTCAACCTCTGTTGATGTAAGATTAAGTTCCACGTATACCTGTGCACTAGCGTCGTGTGCCATGTAGAAGGTGATGTACCCCGACATCCGTGGACGTAAAAATCGAGTTCCATGTGTTCTCGTGCGCTAGCGTTTTGTTATGCGTAGGCTGCCTGCTCGGGAAGTTAAGATATCATAGATAATATGGATAAGAGTGTGTACCCGAGTTAATATTCGCGGTTCCTACGTGATGACCATGCACCAATAATCGATCATATAATCAAATAAGCATGTTAGTCACCAATAAGCAATCAAGTAATTCCCCTAGTCCCACTAGTCTATCCTCCCAGCCTCTCAGACTGAATCTCCTAGTCCCACTAGACTATCCTCCCAGCCTCTCAGACTGAATCTCCTAGTCCCACTAGACTATCCTTCCAGCCTCTCAGACGGAATCCCCTAGTCCCACTAGACTATCCTTTCAGCCTCTCAGACTGAATCTCCTAGTCCCACTAGACTATCCTTTCAGCCTCTCAGACTGAATCTTCTAGTCCCACTAGACTATCCTTCCAGCCTCTCAGACTGAATCTTCTAGTCCCACTAGACTATCCTTCCAGCCTCCCAGACTGAATCTCCTAGTCCCACTAGACTATCCTTCCAGCCTCTCAGACGGAATCTCCTAGTCCCACTAGACTATCCTTCCAGCCTCTCAGACTGAATCTCCTAGTCCCACTAGACTATCCTTTCAGCCTCTCAGACTGAATCTCCTAGTCCCACTAGACTATCCTCCCAGCCTCTCAGACTGTTGTGTACTGTATGTAATTATTTTATGCACCGTGTATGAAACACCGTAACAGCGTATGTTTGAAAACAATATTTTGACTGCTTGTTTTTCGGCAACGGTTGGAGACCATATTCGAGTACTAGGCGTTCTGTATGTATTCAACGTCTCAATGATCTAAGTCCCCAGTGGGAAAGGTGAGGTTAGAGCCTAGGTATCACAACAGAAACCTAATTCGCTGTAACTTATAGCTCTGATACCAATCTGTCACACCCCGAAATTTCAGAGCATTGGCGTGACTGGACTGGTATCTTCATTGCACAGCGGAAGCAAATAAGCTAAGTCTTTCTAGAAACTGAACGCCCACTAAGTACTCGACTCTTCATGGTCCTCCTATTCCAACCGTGCCTTGTTTTAGAAATGCAACCTGAGAAAGAACATGCGAAAAAAAAAAGTCAACATAAAGTTGAGCGAGTTCATAGTTTGTTTGTAAAAGATCTGAAATAAATCTTTTGAGTTGTGAAAGGTTTGAAATAAATCTTTGGTAACCGGTTTTCGAAATGGTATTGAGAAAATGAATTTAAAAATCATTTTCTTGCCAAGTTATATGGAAACGTGGTGTTTGTAACACGTTATGTTCATAAAACCATGTATTTGTAAAGCCTTGTCTTTGTAATGTTCGCATAACCGTCAATGCCCACCCTGACTTTGACTCCATACCCCCATAATTCTTTGTATTTGTATAAAACATGGTAGTTAATTTGTATGAACAAGAAGTTTCCGTAAGTATAAAATCCCTGGTATGTAGCAGTGTAAGAGGACTTGTGATCACCAATGGTTTGCAAGGCCACTGACATATGTGAAGTGCAAATAGGGAGACTCAAACCTAGCAGATTTTGCCACGGCAAAGTATGTGGACAAAGTCACCCCACGGTCCGTTTCTAGTTTGGCCGGGGGCTGGGCTCGCTACACCCAGATAGATCTACCGCTCCTGTCCCTCGGTCCCTCCATGAGGACTAATGGCCCCATGTTGTTCCTATCCACTCACATGATCGTATAACACCTCCTTACGTTAACCATACCATGTAAAAATTACTCGTAATTACTGTAACATATATCCCACCTCAGCCACCCTGGCTGAACCTCCCCAGCCACCCTGACTGAGCTTTCTCAGCCACCCTGACCGAACTTTCCCAGCCACCCTGACTGAACCTTCCCAGCCACCCTGACTGACTCCTTAGTTATGAAAAATCATTCATATTTCGAAAATAAGCATTTGTTTTGTAAAAACCGGTATGTTTAGTATAAACCTTTCGTAAATCGTTTGAGTTCCTCGAAATCCATTCGTGATATGATTTAGAAATACGAGTTTTGCGTTTGTTCAAAACTTTGTATGTTTCTGAAAATTGTGCATGCCTTTCCACCCCGAAAACATTTACAAAAAGAATGTAAAACAGTAGTAAAAAGTGGGGGTTATGAACTCGCCTGAATATTCCTGTGCAAGGCTAGCTATATATGACTTTGCGATGTCGTTTCCAAGACTTGACTTGCTAGCGTGCATTCTACAATATTCCTAACACGGAATATCTAATAAGTTTCTAAATAAACGCAGTATCTAAACTACGTGTCATCGAGCTCTACCGTATCGTTAATCGAACGATTCGACGGTAAATAGTTAACTTAATGAAAATGACTAAGTTGTATTCGTTTAGCTTCATTTTATGAAGTCGTACGTGTATAAAAAGAATATTTCTATGAAAATATCATATAACAAACTCGTATCGCGCTTCGTATGAAAATAATATATAATAACTTGTATTATATACATTACGTCTTGTGTATATTTGCCAAAAATATACGTATGTGCCGTCTAGGCGTATATAATAAATACAAAAAGTTATATTTATTTTGCGAAAGTATCATCGCGTTGTTTCAAGTTTGAAACAAATATACAAACTATATTTAGTTTATAAAAGGACTCGTGTCGTATATAACTTCAAATAAATATATAAACTATATTTATCTAGCAAAACAATTGTCGTGTCGTTTGATATCTAGAATAAATATAAACTATATTTATTTTGATGAAACGACTTCGGGTTACGCGATGCTTGAAATAAATATATATACTATATTTATTTATAAAAAGGTTCGAGTTTGTTTGAAATAAATATAATAATAACTATATTTATTTTTGTTGTCAAATTAATCTTCGTATCGTTGTTTCCCGTAGGTTGTAAATTGTTGATAAAGAAACTTTATATTTGTATCTCGTTTTATAAAAGTCACTCAAAAGCACATTTTGCTTATAATAAAACTTGTTTTATTTTGCGGTTTTTCTCGAAAAACGGGCAGAGTTTCCTCTGTTTTTGGACGGCCCTGACAACTAAGTGTCGTTATTTTTTATCAAAATCCAACTAAGTGTCACTCTATTTTTTTTTATGAGACGACAAAGTATAAACTAAACGTTATTTTATATCGGTTCGAGCTCGTTTGTCACGTGAGTAATAATATTATAAAAATAACAAAATAAACGTGACATTAATTTTTTTTACCAAAACTCTCGCGTCGAACCACGGACTGAGTTGACCGGGTCTGAGTTGACCGAGTCAGCTCTCGTTGACTGAGTTGGGCCGAGTCGACTCACTGAGTTGACCGAGTCAACTCGAACTGCTTCTGCCACAACAAATCTGACCGCGCTGCTAACTGCTGTTGACCCGAGCCGTTGACTGCTGACTTTTATTGACTGACCTTGACCGAGTTGACTCGGTTGAGTTGACCGAGTCAACCGAGTTACACCGAGTCGAACCGAGTTGACCCAAAATCGGATCCGCTTATCCCGAACCTGAACACCCGAGTCAAAAAATAAACCGAACCAAACTTTGAAGCATCTAATCTGAACCGAAACTTACCTAAATAACCTGAACTTGAACCAATCCGACCCGACACCGGTGTACTTCGCCGGATAAAGATAATGTCCGTTGGTCCGAGGCTCCGACCGCCGGTCCGTGGCTCCGACCACTGGTTCTTTCTCTCTCTCTCCTTTGTAACCGCCGCCATACGCCACCACCATCTGGTGGTGGCAGCCGTAAATCGGAAGTCAGAGGGGGGGTGTCGCCGCTGGGGTTCATCGGAAGAAAGGGGGGGGTATGGGTGTCCGGTCGGGCCTGTTCACCTGACCACCGCCGTCTACGGCGGCTCCGCCGCCGCCCGGTTCTGTCGGAGAGGGAGAGGAAGTCGGGTGAGGGTGTTTGGCTTTGTGTGAGAGATGAAATGCTGGTTTGTATTTGAGGAGATGAAGATGTATGATGATTTGTTTGTTGTTGTCTGCTTGTAACCGAAGAGAGAGAGAATAGAGAGTGAAAATGAGAGGGTGAATAGCTTGTTCTTTTATGTGAGAGTGTGTATGCAGACGAACAAAATTAATGGCCCTTTACATAGAAATTTGAGGGTTATGGTTTCTTTTGGGTATTTTTGTTACATTCAGGTCAATATGTTTTACCCTTGAATCAAAATCTTTTGAAGAAACTTGTAGAGATTTAGGTAAGATTTTACAAGATCTTGCATATCTTGTAGGATTCTTGTAAATCTAGTAAAGATTTTATAGAGATCTTGTATGTTATGTGCGGGTTTAGGCTTGTGGGTTTTGGGCTTGGGCCCAGGGCCCACAAGCCCATCTCGTGTGTAAGTGGCCCGTAATTCCTACGAGACCCGTCGTCAAAATTCTGAACTCTGTTTAACGTCAAAAATTAAAATGCACCAAAGTATGGTCGGTTGTCGTTGTTTGCACGCCCGTTCGTCGACTACGGTAATAATTGTGAAAAATTGTATCGTTGCCGTCTTTAATCCGTTCTTCGATCCGGCTTTGACTATAGTCACTAAAATTTAATTGCGAAGCTAAAATTTATCGTAAAAAGTTAATATTTGTCGGCGTTGTCAGTATTCTGTACGGTTTCAATCCGTTACCGTTTAACGTTTCACAAGCTGCTCTGTAAACCACCGTTCGCTCACTGTAAAGTCGTATAGACATTCCTAGGCACTCCAAAGGCCTAATTAAGTTCATTCGCGCCATGAACACTATTTATTATCGTGTTAAGTATCTGTTAATCACGTAATTAAGATCCGTAAATTACCGGTTGTCACACATCAAGCATTTCAGCCCTTGTTCTTCTAACCTCTACCTCTCCTTGTTGTTGAGCATTTAAATAAATGACAGTAGGATTCGAGAGGAGTACCTGATCAGCAGGTTGCTTTACAGATGATGATGCTTCATTCTGAACTTCATCCTCCTGTTCATTGATTTCATTGTTCATCAACTCATCCACTTTTTCTTGAATAACTGGATCCCTGATTAACAATCCAGAAGCACCTTGATCATTGTCGTCATCGTCTTTATCATCTTTATCAGATTTATCATCAGCTTTATCATCGTTTTTATCATCATCCTCCTCTTCTTCATCTCCAAATAACTCATTATCTGAGTCATCATCAACTAACTCACCTCGAGCTATCATTGCTTGTCTTCGCCTTTCATTGACTTTCAGTTGACGTGCAATTACTTGACCACTGTAAGGCACATGATAAGCATCACCAACTAGCACAAATTGATTTGTTCTCCATTCAAGCAATAATACTTCTCTTGCTCTTCTTCTCCTTTGAATAACTTCAACTCTCCGAAGAACATAATCAATATCAAGAGGCTCGATAGGCTCACCAACAATCATAAATTCAGGTTCATGAGGCTCTTCAACTTCAACCATCTCTTGATCATGTTCAACTACTTCTTGTTCTTGTTCCTCAACTTCAATCATTTCAATATCAGGTTGTGAAGAAGAACCTCCAACATCAAGTTGACTCGATGATCCATCAACCACTTCAACCTCTTCAACCACACCTTTATTCTTTTGATTTGCTTTTTCAGCTAAGCGACGTTCACGCTCCATTCTTCTTTCATTTGCTTTTATCACATCAATCTCTTCGAAAGCAACATGAATGTTCATTTTTAAATGACTTTCCACTACAGCAACTAGCATCTGAAGTTGTTGATCTTTCATCACTTTGTCAGCTTTCATAGCTTCCATTTCCAACTTCATTGCCTTCATCTCGTTTGAAGAAGCCTCACTCATTTCACTGAGAAGCTGATTTAGAGTTTGGTTTACCTCATCAAGTTTCTTTATCTTCAGACATAAATCAGTTATTTCAGCAGTCAACATATCAAACAACTTTGAGTTGTCTTCAGCTTCATTTCTAGCTTTGTTAACCTCTTCATTCTGTTGAATCAACTCTTCTCTCACCTGATCATGACCTTTCATCAAAAGATCAACTTGTTTCTTTAGAATATCTCGCTCTAACTCTGTTTTAGCCTTTTCTTTCTCCAATTTGTTGACCTTCTGAATTAGTTCTTTGACCGCTTTATCATTGAACATATCACTATCACCTTTAGGAAGATCTTCTGAGAAAATCCCAGTAGCAGTACCAAGATCATCAAAATCAAAATTGAAATCTTCTTCTTTCTGATGCGATGATTCAGGAATATCTTGTTGAACAGGTTTAGGACTGGCTGCTTTAAATCCAGTGATCTCTACATAGTCATCATCACCTGTCTTCTTTTCTGTTTCAACAACTGGAACTTCTTTTGTTTTCACCTCTGTCTCTTTAGGAATATCAACAATAGGAGTCTTTTCTTTCTGAACATGCTGATCTTTCTTTCCATCTTTATCTTTTTGAGACTCAGCTCCCAATTTCTTTACTCTGACATTTCTTGGAATTATTCCAGCTGGAGCTGCTTTTCTTTTCTTTCTTTGCTTCTTTGATTTTTCAGGATCATACGAAGAATCTTCTTCATCTGATCCCTTTGGTTTCTTTGAAGGTCTTTTCTTTAATTGAGCTTTTCCTCTTCCAAGAGTTTCAGGAATCAATTCAGAATCAGATTGAGTAGCTTCAGAATCTTCATTACTTGAACTACTTTGAGCTTCTGTTTCTGGTCCAACTCTTGAAGCTTTTTCACCATGAGCACTTGTTCCTTGAGCTTGTTGGGCTGCAACCACTTCATTCCTTTTCAAATAACTTTCCAAAGATTGCTTTAATAGCTCAGCTCCTTGTTCAATCACCACAGATGGCTCTAGAACTGTCTCATCAACTAGCCTCTGCTGTGGCTCTCCAGAAAACCCTACAAGACAAACATAGACAACAAGATTAGAAACATTTAAAGTATATGTGATCTAATTGTCTTAATGCTCCCCTTTTCACTATACCCTTTTTCTCCATCTTTCGGAATAACAATCGCAGGGGATGACTTAGGTGTCCTTTTTCTTTTTCCATCTCTAACGCACCACCACCTATTCTCAGTCATTTCGTTCATCTTTGCGTCTTCATTGTCGGAATCACTATTGTCATGTCTCCATTTCTCATTATCAGGAGCAACATATTCTTTATCCTTGATTCTGCCTATCATTTGCTTTGTCTTTGTATCAGCTTCTTTAGTGACTCTCAAAATTGTTTCATGTGTAATGTTTCTCACCTCCATAACGTCACTTCTGTTCTTTGGAAGATCCTTGATCTTATCATTTATCAACATCATGACAAATCTAGGATACATGATATACTTATCTCCTTTTTCCAGGCAATTCTCTTTCATATACTCAAATAACACTTGAGAAATGGTATACCTTCTGTTCAATATCAGACTTGTGACTATGTTCATAATATAATCAGACACTTCATCATAGGCTCCTTTCATGTGTGATAATGACTGAACCATGCAATGCAGCAAGTATCTATAAGCCTTTGAGAAATTTGTTTTAAGCATCTTTCCATTTAGATGACCTGTAAAACCTATTCTGCACCACAAGCCTTTAGCGAGACGTTCAGACATGATTGTTGGATCATTGTCAGAATCTTGTAAGTCTAGAACTCTCCTAACATCTCCTACACCGAACTCAAACTCCACATCGATGTCCTTTCCAGCTTGGTCCTTCTTTCTCAAAATTGCATGTATCATCTTGTCTGATTCTTCATATCTAGCTGTGTTCCAGAAAGCTCTAACATGCGATTCATAAATAACTGTTTTATCAGATAGAGCCTTGGCTACTCTGCTTTCTCTCAAGAATTTGGCCATCTTTTCAACCATAGTACGATTTGTGGTGTCAGAATCAATTGCACAATAAACATTGTGGCCTTTATCTGTGTCCTTTCCTCTTCCCTGTATATATACATAACATCAGTAATGTGTACAAGTTTTGATCCTTGAGGATGAAACAGATGAGAGTATATGAAAATTTTACTAACATAGGAGAATCCTATGAGTTAGTACTATAGGATCGAATGGCTTGTCCGATCGGTTAGCATTGCTGTCCGATCAGTTGGCATAGCAATGAAAACTTCATTATATAAAAATTGATCAATCGGTTAGCATATCCGATCGGTTAGCAAGGCTATTCGATCGGCTGGTAAATGTTGTCCGATCGACTGGCATTTCAGAAATGAAGTAACAGGAATGTTGTCCGATCGGCTGGTAATGTTGTCCGATCGGTTAGCAATGAAAGCTACACAAGATGTTGTCCGATCGGCTGTCAACAACTGACCGAACAGTTGGTATTTCTGCACAGGAATTTATGAAAAGATGAAAATGCTGTCCGATCGATTAGCAATGCTGACCGAACGGCTAGCAATGTTGTCCGATCGGCTAGGCATGCTGATCGATCGGCTAGCATTCATCTGACCACAATTTCTAACCACAGACATTTTCTATCAAGTGTTGGCACAAATTTCAAGAAATGATTATCTAAGCAACAAATGATAGCAAATAACACTGCTGTCCGATCGGCTACGCTAGCCGATCGGCTGACATCTTTATTCAACAAGAACACACACAGATTTCATAGCATATGTTTGGCACAAATTTCAACGGCATCAACAGTGAACTATCCTATGCATCAACACAAACACATAATCTTCATTGCTGCTCGATCGGTTGGTCTAGCTGATCGGCTAGCAACAGACACAGAGTCGGCTAGAAACAAACACTTATCAGATGAGTCAAAAATTTATGCACAAAAACACAAATCAAGCACAGATCTAGAATCCTAATGATGTCGCGATCAAAATCCTATGCTTAACTTTATCTAAAACATCTTACAAAGTGTTTAATTTCTCGAAAGAACCGCCGACTGCCATAACCCATAAACTCAGATCTATCAAGGTTAATCATGATTTTTCAAAAGTTGAAACGGTAAACTTATAGATCTCATCATTGCGATCAAAACCATATGAACAAATTTCATAAAAACAACCTAAATATTCCTAGATCTAAAGTTAAAGCTCCGATAGACGAAGAACATGATGAACATGATGAATTTTAAAGATTTGGAAGTGAAACACGTACCTTTGCCATTGAAAATGATGAGCACACCAACAAATCAATGATATGATGCAAAGAGAATTGAGTATCAAGAGAAATCAGTGAAAGTTTTTGAGAGAGAATAAGTTAGCCGATCGATTAAGTGAACCGTTTGACTGAACTCTGACCGGCTATATATAGGTGACCTTGAATCGGCTAGGCTAGCCGATCGGCTGGTAATGCTGGCCGATCGGACAGCTTGTCCGATCCAAGTGACCTTTTGACTTTCAATATTGACTTTTTGACCTTTTTCACATTATCAGTGTTCGAGAAATCCACTTAAGCATCTAGGTCCAAGTTAATGACCCTAGGTACTTAATTTGTCTACCAAGTTCAACTTAATGACCTTGGTTGACCCGAAGCAAAAACATACTGATGTTTTGATCAACATTTTTCTGAAAATTTACAAGTTTCAAACTAATGACCTTGCATTTTGACTTTTTATTTTCTCTGTTTGTATAAAGATTAGCTCCCAACCCGTCTTTCAGCTCAGAACAACTTCCTGCATCTGCATCTGACTGTGAATCTGAAGATTAACTCTCCGCTTTGGTTTGTCAAAAATAAAGCAGAAATGAAAAATCTTTTTGAATTTTTTCAATGCAGATTCTAAACTAGAAATGAATAACAGAAACTGAAACACAGAATGTAACGAAAGTAATCTATTTACACACATATTTTTGGTGAGCGTGTTAGGGAATCATATCAGCTACCGACAGATTTCAAGTACCGTTAAGCTTGAAAACAATATCAGCTTTTAAACAATTTACTTTCATTGTCAATATACTGATCCATCTTAAAATTTTCATACAAGTTTCAACTTGTTCAGGATACGAATTATGTGAATTAAGAAACTTAAACTTATTCATGTGTCTCACCTCTTGAATATACTCCCGTATCCAAATCCCAGTATTCAGTCTTACAGGTGAATACACTACAATGATATCTGTACATAATTTATGGGCTAAATGTGAGGGCTGAGGGATCTCAGGTCGATACTTCCGTATGCGCAGAGAGATATCAGCTTCGACTTATCGGTATGTCCCCTTTAGAGGATCTTTTAGCTACAACAGCAATGATTATCAATTTTATTGTTTAATCAGCTGAGGGCTTATTTGAGCAAAATATTATCCAAGGACAAGGTCAGAACTTCCATTCAGCAGAAGTCCCGGAATAATACCCCAGACATCATTGAGAATAAAGACCTAGTATATCAGAATAAGAGACTTTTCAAACGAGATTTCAGGGGTTACCTATATATCCAAGTAGTGTTCCCCACAAAATAAGTAAGTTTGAATTTTTATGTTTATATCCCGAACAAATTTATTAATTGTATAAAAACCTATTGACCCATCATCAGCAAGACTGTTAAAAGCTATATTCTTTACAAATCTTTAGCATACAAAAACCGTCTAGCTGATGTACTATCATTTTCCCTTTTTACACAAGCTCTTTTTCATTTTTATTGTTTTTGGATTTTTGAAATTTTATCATGTTTTTGGCTTTTTGATTTTTTAATGTTTTTGGATTTTTCTAAAAGTATATACAAATATACCTATCTCCCCCTAAAGACCAAAACAGGTAAAAAATTGACAAACCATTGCAGATTGTTTATCAACATCATCTACAGTGGTATCCTTATAAAGCCAATGATTCCATCCGACACTGATAAGAGCATCATACCATTTAGTTTTAAAAGATATTTAAAACGTGTTCTATCAAATGCTTTAGTATGAAGATCAGCCTTTTGCTCGTCAGTGTGGATTTTCTCAGTTCGTATCAACTTTTTCTCGAAACAATCGCGAATAAAGTGATGACGAATTTCTATATGTTTGGTTTTAGCGTGATGTACCGGATTTTTTGTTATATTTATTGCGGCCTCATTATCAACAAAAAGAGGAGTGTTAAGAAACTACAAACCGTAGTCGCGCATCTGTTGCTGTATCCACAGGATCTGAGAGCAGCAACTGCTGGCAGATACATACTTCGCTTCACATGTGGAAAGAGCCACAGAACTTTGTTTCTTACATTGCCAGGTAACCAAGCGAGGTCCAAAGAACTGGCATCCTGCAGTTGTTGATTTTGCATTGACTTTGCAGCATCCGAAATCCGAGTCGGAATACCCTTTGAGCGTAAAATCGCCTTTTCTAGGATACGACAACCCCAACGATGGAGTTCCCTTCAGGTAGCGTAATATCCTTTTCACAATGGTCAAGTGCGAGGCTCTCGGGTTAGATTGAAATCTTGCTGCGAGGCACGTCGGATACATAATGTCGGGCCTTGAAGCAGTTAGATACATCAATGAACCGATCATGGAACGATAAAGTGTTTCATCTGTCCTGTCTCTGGTGAGATCTGGGTGAATCCCATGATTTGTTGCTAATGGGGTTGCCGCAGGAGTAGAACCTGACATTCCAAATTTCTCTAGAATATCATGAACGTGCTTCGTCTGGTGGATGAAGATTCCCTCAGGAAGTTGATCAACTTGGAGTCCCAAAAAAGAATTTCATTTCCCCTATTGATGACATTTCGAACTTTTGCTTCATCACTTGTTCAAAATCTTTGCACAAGTTATCATTCGTTGACCCAAAAATTATGTCATCCACATAAATTTGTACTATCAGCAGGTGACCGTCGACTATTTTTGTGAAGAGGGTGGCGTCTATTGTTCCCCGGATGAAGTGATTGGCTAACAGATACTGAGATAATGTCTCATACCAGGCTCTCGGGGCCTGGTGTAAGCCATATAATGCTTTATCCAAGAGATAAACTTTGTTTGTATGGTGTGGGTCGACAAAACCCGGTGGCTGTCCCACATAGACTTCCTCCTTCACTTTACCATATAGAAAGGCCGACTTCACATCAAGCTGGTATACTTTAAAGTTTTTCCATGATGCAAATGCCAGAAAAATTCTGATTGCTTCTAGTCGTGCCACAGGAGCGTATACTTCAGTAAAATCAATTCCCTCCTGTTGACTGAAGCCCTGAACAACGAGTCGAGCTTTGTTTCTCACAACTACTCCTATGTCGTCTCTCTTACACTTGAACACCCATTTGGTGTTGATTTTCCTGTGACCTTCAGGTAGATCCACCAGTTTCCAAACACCCAATTTTTCAAACTGGTTTAGCTCTTCTTGCATTGCGTTGACCCAAGAATCTTCAGTAAGCGCCTCTTTGTAAGTTCGAGGTTCGATCTGCGAGATAAAACAACATAGTGAAAATTCAGTTTGTAAAGGTGCTACTGAGGAATAAAAACTTGTAAGCCCTTGGTCAATTTGATGTCTGGTGCGAACCTCCTGATTGAAGCTCTCCGATGATCAACTCCTCTAGATGATATGAAAGAGTTCTGGGCATTACTTCACTTGGAACATCTACATTGCCTTCCAGATTAGTGACATTTTGATTTGCACCTTCTTCACTGATAGGATCTGCTTGATCTAAGATCTGGATTTGCTCCCCCTCAGATTCTGAATCACCATGATCAAATGTTGGACCGATATCAGATGTTGTTTCATCATTTGTTGCCGCCTGATTATCGTGAGAATGTGGAGTATCATCTTGTTCACCAGCATTACTAGGCCTTGTTTCATCATCATTTGAAGTTTGCTGAGATTGCCTAGAATACTTTGCTGGAAATCTTTCTTCTGATGACTCATAGTCTCTAAGAATATCCAACTCATCAAAGAAATCCTCTTCATCTTCAGGTTCTTCCATTACATCAAACGAATCCCACAAAGTGTCGTAGTGATCACATCAAATGAATCCCACAAAGTGTCGTAGTGATAACGCCATGAATCTCCTGGGTTCTGAGGCGGCATCGTATGACCTTGACATTCAACATTTGCAGCTTCAATAATCCGCTTTTCTCTTGGCACGAAGACACGACGCAAAGGACTTGCATATCCAACAAATGTACCCTCAATGCACTTCGGACCAAACTTGCCAAAAGGTTCTATCACCGTACAGGGTGACCCGAACGGTTCAAGATACTTCAAATTAGGCTTGCGGTTATTGATCAATTCAAAGCACGTTTTGTTGAATTTCTTGACTGTGAGAACTCTGTTGAAAGTATAGCATGCGGCGGAAACAGCTTCAGCCCAAAAATTTATTGGAAATTTTGAATCTGCGAGCATTGTTCTGGCTGTCTCGATTAGTGTCCGGTTTTTTCGTTCTGCTACTCCATTCTGCTGCGGAGTGTACGGAGCACTAAACTCATGCAATATACCTCTTTCTTCACAAAATTCTTCCATCTTGTTGTTCTTGAATTCAGTACCATTATCGCTTCTAATTCTTCGGATACGCCTTTGGTACAAATTCTCAATCTTTTTGAATAACGCCATCAGACTGTCAAACGTTTCATCCTTTGTCTTCAAGAAAGATACCCAAGAAAATCTGGAATAATCATCAGTAACGACCAAACAGTAGTAGTCTCCTGTAATGCTTTTGACATTCACAGGACCAAATAAATCCATGTGAAGTCTTTCCAAAGGTCGTGAAACTGAATTGACTTGCTTTTTGGGGTGCGACTTTTTCTTCTGTTTGCCTTTAATGCAACTTATGCACTCTCCTTCCAGATGAAAACCTTTGATGTGAACTCCTGTAACCAAATCATTGTGCACCAAGTGATTCATTTTTCTAAGATGTATATGCCCCATCTTTCGGTGCCACAATCTTGACTCTTTCTCAGTTGCCCTCGACACAAAACAATGAGCCTAACCCGTTGTTGTCGTTGCTATGCTCATATCCAATACATACAGGTCGTTGACTCTTGGTGCCCTCATGATGATCCACTCTTCGGGTATAACAAATCCCGGTTTTAGAATCAAACACTCTTTGTCAGTGAAGTGAGTGGTATACTTTCTGTCACAGATCTGAGAAATGCTTAGTAGGTTATTCTCCAGCTCAGCAATGTAATTGACTCTTTCAAACGTTACAATCCCGTTTGATAACTTTCCTTCACCAACAATCCGACCACCTTGATTACCTGCGAATCCAACATATCCTCCATTTATATTCCTTACGTCGTACAACAATGCAGTCTTCCCTGTCATATGTCTGGAAGCTCCACTATCCATGATCCATCTTGAAACAAGTTATGGAAGATCCTGCATATAAACCAACATGATTAAAATATTTCAATAATGATCCCGATTCATGCTTCGCGATCAAGGAAGCTCCGGCAGATCATACACAATCAAACAGATTTTGCTACCCAAGCCTCTTTGGACTTAGTTAACTCAAGTTTGATGTGAGATTTTGTTGTGTAGAGTGGCGGAAAGTTTTTATCATTTAATTTCAAGCATTCTTTAGACTCAACCTCAACCTCTTTTTGTGTGAACACCTTATCCTTTTTAGGTTGACCATATGGTTGGTCTTTCTTTGCCACCCATTTCTTTTCAGAAATTGATTTTTCTTTTTTAAGCTTTTCATAAAGATCCAAAGGAACACTCATATTTACCGATGTGGTAGAAGATGATTGTTTTTCCATCTCAGAAACCTTTGGTTTTGAACCACTTGCTCTCATCTCAGCAACTTTCGGCTTCCATGTTTGTTGAGTTGTTGCAACCCGTTTGTAAAATTTGTCATTTTTAGTTACCACTTTCTTTACGGGTTCAGTTTTGACTTTGGTGTTGTCATTTTTCAAACTCTTTTTCTCAAAAACCAATGGAGCTTTTCCTTTCACAACATCTTTCTTCTTTTGGCTCTCAACTACTTCAGTCTTAGGCTTCAAGTTGGTACACTTTTGTGCAATATGCCCAACTTGATTGCATCTGAAGCATGTTCGGGTGTCAGTTACCCGACTTGTGCCTTCAGACTGAGGTTGTGAGGCCTTTTCCTCAAAGAACTCTTTGTTTGATTTTGAAAAGATTTTTGGTTCTTCATTAGAAAATGAACTCGAACTGTTCACAAACACTTTCTTTTCAACAGGCTTCTTGTTTTGAACATTTTTCTTCTGATAAGACTTACCCCCTGATATCCACCCGACCAGTTGTTTTGTTTATTATTAGAAAAACGTGGTGGAACTACAGGTTTCTTGTAGTAAGCTTTATCTTTCTCAAAGTTCATTTGTCTTTTTGTTTGGTTCAGATTGTTCACTTCTGACAGCTCAACTTCGACCAATTTGTGAACATTTTTCAATTTGTTCACATTTACATTCTCAATTGGAAACTCAGAATCCGAAAACAACTTATCTGAACCCAACATCCTGTACATGACAAGATTTGGTTCTTCATTTAAGTTGTTCTTGGATTTTTGTTTCGGAATGTACTTATCCAAGAAACATCCATCATCTTCATTTGAATCAGACTCTAAAACACTTTCTGCCATGCTTTTTACAATATCAGTCTGAACACTATCATCAGATGATGATGATGATGAGAATGTAACATCAATTGACTCTGGAAGTTTTTTTTCATTTAACTCTTCCTCATCATTAACCAGTCCGGACTTTTTCTTTGAGAAATTGTTTAAAACAGGTGGTGGAACTTGATGATATCCCACCCCAGTTCCGTCCGAAAATACATCTTCGCCAGCTTTGTTTTTCCCGATGGGTTTGGGAACAATGTGCTGCAAAACAAAGCTTGCGGAGTTGTAGCTGGTTAATTTTAATTGGATGCATTCGTTTTCAATTTTTGCTTCTTGAAATTGAAGCTTCAGATTAGCAATTTCATCCAATTGTTTATTTATCAACTCCTCTTTCACCCTTAACACACCCGACAGTTGAACATTCTCTTTTGTTGTTTCGCCATTTCGATCATCCAAATCTTTAACCGTTCGCTTAAGCTTCTCAAAGTTTTCAGTGATGTGACGATTTTCAAGAATGAGTTTTTCATTTTCTTTCTTAGTTCTTTCTATGTCACTTTTATCACTTTCAATTTTTTCAGTTAACTCTTTTGCACGATCGTTTGAAGCTTTTAGCAATTTATCCTGGTTTAAGATCTGGTTTTCTACCTCTCTTACCCTTTTTGTCAGATCTTCAACTTTTTTTTGTTATTGAGGTAAGTGATAGTACTACAATCTTTGCAGTTTTTCCTGCAATTCTTGCAGTCACTTTCGCTTTTATCTTTCTTACCTGACACTTCATTTGTATTAATCTGACTGACCTGGCCGTTTGACTTAGTTCCAGAACTAAAATCTACCTCCAGTTCTTTTGCAGCTAGAACTTTGTCCGCCATCTTTATCAGATTTTCGGCTGTGAGCTCCTGTGATGTATCTATCAATCCATCATCAATCTTCTTTTATGCCGACTTCACCTTTTCTTCTTTCTCTTCCACTTTCTTTTCACCTTCACCCCACCATTCTCTTTGTCTAGCTTCCTCTTCTTCAGCATATTGCTGAATGATTGCATCAACACTGAGTGAATCGGGATCGATTGCGATATTACCTTGAGGATCAAGGTAGCATTCTCTGTCTGGATCCCATCTTTTAGCCCTTTTTGCTTCTTTGTAAATGGTATAGATTCTGCTTACTTTTGTTTGGGCTTTCATTCTTCTGTTCACAAACTTTTCTTCTTCTGTTCTTGTGTCTTTAAACGGAACAATCTTTCCTGCTGCGAACGCGTAACCAACTGCGTCTTCCTCAGGCAATATCTCACTCCAGTCATATCCTTCATCGTCATGTATGACCGCTAGAGCTCTTGACTTTTCTTTATCTTTTTCTTCAATCTGCTTCAGCCTAGGAGGTTCCGATTTATTCTGATGGTAAATGGCTTTCTTATAGTAATCTTCCTGGAACGGATTAGCAGAGTCGCTAGCATACTCGTTTCTGCACTCACGTTTAAAGTGACCTTTTTGTTTGCATTTGAATCATGTCACTTTAGACTTATCGAAACCCAATTTGGTAGACGGACCACCAATTGTTTTCCTGCTGGTAATTTCCATGAAACGCTGTGCTCGACAAACAGCACTGGCCATAGCCCAACGAATATCAATCAGCTCCATTTCTTCAGGATCTATCTGATCATAATCTTCCTTCGTCAGGTTGGTGTTACCTATCTTCCCAGCTACTAACCCTTCATATGACTCCAATACAGATGCTAAGAAAACCATCTGTTGTTTTGCTGACTCCTCACTGAAATTTTGACCATTTTTCAAATCAACAGCGATGTTACATTGAAAGACATTTTTTGATGCTGATTGCTGTTGGTTTGATGTGCTTGAAGACGGTCCTTGACTTGTGGTATTAGAAGATATTCCTCCATGAAAACCACTGTGTGAGGTTTCTTGATTCTATGGTTGTGAACTTTCTACAGTGAAGCCTGTTTTCGGAGATCCTGTCTTTTGAATCAAGCTCTTTGTGTGACATCTGTGCCTCCACGGCCATCAAACAAATACCAAATCAATGAAATATTGTGTTTCATACTTGGGATTTGTATAAATACGTGTATCATTTGCACATATCAATTCTCGTTCGATTTCAAGCTCTAAATCGCTTTCTGGAAGGTTATACGCGCACTAATGCGTAAATATAACCAGTTTAATGCAACAAACACTCCGGAATAGTGAAATAGGCTTAACATACCTTAAATAACCTCCACATAACTTAGAAATAAGTTTTGGATGGTTCGGTGTGTTAAAATCAACCTTGTTCGATCGCAGGGACTATTTGTGTCAAATTGCGAAACTATACCGATTTGTATAGTAACGAACACTCCGGAACTTGATCATAAGTTAAACATACCCTAAATAACCTTTACATAGCTTAGAAATAGGCTTTGAAGGGTTCGGTATGCTAAAATAAACTTTATTGATCAATAGAGACTAAAAGCGTCAAAAGTGCATAAGTTTGCATTTTTGCGCATATCTTACGTTCTGAATACATCCGGACATCCAAAAATTTATGTAAGCATTAAAATATTATGTTTTAGTGTTTGGCATAATAAAAATCCATTCGCCGCGCAATTTGGATCGTTTTTGCGTTCGTTACGACTCCCGTCGTAATTAACCGAACAACGCAATCGTACGACCAAACGAGCCGACATCCATGATATTTGTTAGCACATTTTAAGTTCCCTATACTTTAACTTCATTTTAGAGCCTTAAAATGGGGTTAACGGGGTTTAAAAGTGCCAAAAATATCAAGGTTTACAAGTGCATGGACCATTTTTGAAAATTCTTGTAGATACATTGAACTTGGTCCATTTTTTTTAGGCATCCATGGTATTTCAAAACAATGTGCCACACATGGATGGTTTTGATCCTTGTTTTGCAATACCATTTGATGGTTTTAAGTATTCCCATGGTTTTTAAAACCATGTGCCCACATGTAAGGTCTAGATCAAAGCACGTTTTTCGACGAACGATCTTAACGGTTCTAGATTTCCTATAAATACCCACCATGTTTTCATTCATTCCTCACATTTGAATTTGATTCAAGCTCTCTAAGTGGAAGTATATGCTTCCTACCTGAGAGAGAATTGGGTTCAAATCTTGCGGGGACCTTCTGTAAGTATTCTTTCGCGTTTTTCATTCGTTTTTATTGTTAAAGTCAAACTGCGTTTGACTTTCTACAATGACCAGTTTATGGTCAATGCGAAGTTCGTTTGAACTTCATAACGTGAGCGTAATCACGATGGTTATAGTCCCTAGTGACTATACCTACTGATTACCACGTTATCTAGGCTCAGTGACGAGTCGTAGCTTCGGCCAGAATGCGTTTTCTCGCGTATTTTGTAACCAAGCTACTTTTAGGTATCAAAACCGTTTGTTTTGATACCAAACCTGTTTTCTAACCTAACTAAACATGTTTTGACATGTTTAGCTCGTCACTTTTTAGTTTTGTGCTTGTGTAGAGTCGTAAGTCAAGCGGACTAAACACCCGCTTAGACTTTCGAACACGACCCGTTTGGTCGATCATTAGGATCCGACCAAACATGTTTTGTGACCATAGTAGGGTAGGGAATAACCTTTCGAGGTTATACCTTATGGTCACTTAGGTTTAATTAGTCGCATGATAGGAAGTTATATGCCTTTAGTAAATTACCAAAATACCCTTTTCATACATAATTGGTAATTAAGCATATGTAACCTAAACTTTTGACACATAACTAATTATGTAACATAATTAAACAAGTATGGGCATATAGTACTTGTCATAGGACTAGTTAGACTTCTCGAACGCGCGTTTGCGCGCACGACGCGTTAAAGTAACGTAAGCTACCTTAATGGGTCGTAACGGGTCGAAAGCACTTAGGATAGGTTTCAATTTAGTATGTAGGCATTGTTAAATCATGTCATATGAGTTCCAATAACTCATTTGGTTTACAAGACCTCATCCTATCCAATCCTCCGACTTAGGTCTGGTTTATTTATATAGTTATTTAGGTTACCGATTGATTCCGTGCTCCCTCTAGCTTTGCTTGGTTGTTGTTCAAAGACCGCTAAGCATTCTCAGGCGAGTACATAGTTCCCCTATTTTACTGTTTTCGATTGTTTTGGGGTGATCCATATGTGTTAAATGATTTCAATGTTTAAACGATGTTTTCCAAAAACGATTAAGATGGTTTATATTAAAACTAATAACGATTTTGATAATGTGAACAAGCTTGTTGGTTGTAATTACATAACGAATAATATCCATTAATTTTGGCCAAACCGACCAGTATTAGATTATGGTACCATAGGATCTGACAAATCCCGTTATCAGACTGCACCCATGGTTATGTGTGGGTTAGGTGGGTAATGACCGAATCTGTTGATTGTTAACTTACCCTTTGGTGGTTAGTTAATGCGAGATGATAGTTAACTTACCCTTTGGTGGTTAGTTAATGCGAGATTGGCGATAGGCGAGTCACGAAGGTTTGGATATTATTAGCGAGGCGACCAAAAGTAGTTTTCACAAATTAAAACGAGGATGATTTAAACGATTTTAAACGAGTTAACGATTTTGAAACGATCTTAACGAGTTAAACGATTTGGGTAAACGATTGGTTTTTGGTTGTTGTTTAGATAACGAGACAGGTGTAATATGTTGAAAGCATGGTGGATACACCGCTGGTACTTCCTATATATAAGTGTTTTCAACATATTACATACCGTGGCGTTATTTAGTTCACTTGGGTAAACGATTTTGAGACGATGTCACACAAATGAGGTTTTTGAAATGGTATAAACCATACGAGTTTTGTTAACAAGTTTTTACGAGATTTTTACAAAATTGATTTAACTAAATGTTTTGGGTTAAGAATCATGGCTACGAGATTTTATAAATTGTAATCAACTTGATTTGAGTTGGTTATCTATGTTGCAATACACTTTTCAAAACGAGGTTTGTATTTTGACTCTTGTAGTCTAACGAGGTACTGCAACATGTAAACTAGCCATGAATCCGATACTCTCATAAAACCTATATACTCGCCAGCATTTCTTTGCTGACTTTGTTTTCACATATGTTTCAGGCGATGTTGATTGCTAGGATGTATGCTCACATAGGACTGGACAAGGCCTTAGTGACTTAATAACAATGATAGACTATGTTTAACTTGTTTGTTAGATTTCAAGACGATGTAAACGTTTAATGTTTAATAAAACAAAACTTCAAATTTCTGTGTGTTTTGAAACAATGATTCTGTTACAACACTCCCCGACGTTTCCGCCACGTTTTGTTGTTTTAACGTGGTCGGGGTGTGACAGAAAAGTTGGTATCAGAGCTCATGGTTATAGGGAATTAGGTTATTAGTAATGCTTTGACCTAGTCTATAACCTTCCTAGGACCCTAACACAAGATTCTTGTGTTTAGATCTTAAAACAATACCGTCACCTATCCTTAGGTGACAACCACAATAAGAACATAAACTTTCGAATCCGCTTCGAAAATTAATCATCTATTCTAGGATGATTTATTACTAGGTTTTGAACCTTTTGTTATAAGGTTTTGAACCCTTTAAGTTTTCGAAATCTCATCAGAGTTTGGGTCTAAATAGTGTGAACACGTGCAAACTGGAAGAGTGGGTGCCTGTACTCTGAGTTTTCTGTCTAAGGCTAGAGTGTTCGTACAAATCCGCAGTATCGGACCAGTCACTCTTACCTGGGAACTCTTGGGGTGAGTGTCCACTTATAGGCGAGCATGTCTTCGGCGATACATTATTTTTGATCTATTTACTTTGATTAGTCACTCCGTGTCGTTTGTTTGTTCGAGGTAACGGACAAATGATCGCCTTTCTGCTATTTTAACGGTATTTTCAATACCTCCTTTTCTTTTCAACCTCACTCGTTTCTCTTATGTCCTTATTAGACAATGCCTCCTCGACGTGAAGCACAATCTTTCACTATTGAAGAAATCGCAGCCTTGGTTTCTCAGCAAGTGGCTGCTGTACTTCCAGGCGTTGTGACCCAAGTCCACGAGGTATACAACAACAACAACAACAATGCGCCGTGCAACTTCAAAAGTTTCAATTCTGCTAAACCTCTAAAGTTTTCTGGGTCGCAAGGAGCAACTGCGCTCTTGCAGTGGTTTGAGAGTATCGAGAGCACATTTAGACACGTCCAGTGTCCGAATGCGTGGAAGGTTGAATTTGCTTCTAGTGTGTTTGAGAAGCGAGCGCTTACCTGGTGGAATGGTATTATGCGCGATAGGGGTGCCGAAGTGGCATTGGCACAAACGTGGGATGAGCTTCGGGCTCTCATGATGAAAGAGTTTTGTCCCCGTCACGAGATTCGGGCTTTGGAACGAGAGTTTGATGATTTAAAGCAAGATGGGGCTGAACACCGTGCATATACGGATCGTTTTGAGGAACTCAGTCTGTTGTGTCCCACCATGGTTACTGTTGGACCGTTCTATGACCCTGAAAGTCAGTCGAAGTAGTTCATCTTCATGTATGAAGGCGGAATCAACATATATGAAGTTACAACAGCTTATCCTTTCAATTCCTTATCTTTCTATTGCTTTTTGATGAAATTTTGGCAGAGTTTCAGCACCGTAGCACACACATACGCTGTTACAACTTATGAACCGCTCACCCCTATATATACTGATCCAGGGCCGCTTATGTGACATGCCATATAAGCGATCCAGCACCTTTGTCACATAAGCGATCCAAACTAATGACAAATAAGCGGTCCACATCAATACACTGACATATAAGCGATCCTAACCATGTCTAATCTAATATTTACACTTTGACCCCTATAGACCAATCTTGACTTCAGACTTTTTGTAGACGCAGTCAACAGACATTCCGTGTATCAACAGACTCCCCCTTGGATGTTGACGTAGTCTTTTAGCATCTTCAGATCCATAGTCTTCAGTCTTTGTCTTTTCACAAACTCTGTCTTCTCCTCATAAGCATTCTTTACAGGTTTCAGCATCACCTTGCTCTAACTTCAACTTCCCAATAATAGTTGATCCAGACTCCCCCTTTCACAGACTCCCCCTCTCAGTTTGCTGGGATCTTGAGATATCTGGTTCAAGCTTTTGCGATTTGCCTCCGTTGGGAAATATCGTCCAAACCTGCTTTTCCTGCATATTCTCTACCTCACCATAAGTTTCACAAATTTATAACCAATTAAATCCCATAAACTTACAAGTAGAAAACATTTACAACAAACAAATTAGTTACATCAAGTTCAAATAAATGACCTTGATTAACCAAATAAACCATTTATATATGTCATTTAAAGTTTTCAACATATTCCCCAAACCTGTTCATCATGATTAGCACTCGAATTTTGAATATCAATTCTTCAAAATCAGCTGTCGAAAATCTTTTTGACTTTTCAAAAATTTATACTAAAACACTCCGAAAATCTTTTTGGATTTTTGTTTTTGAATGAAAAGCAGTAAACAAATATATACAAATAATATTTTTGTGAGTTTGTGTAAGAGGATCATATCAGTTCTTGAGACGAATCACTAGCACCGTTAAGCTTTAATAATTTTAAGTTCTAAACGATTCACCTCGATTGACGATATAGTTGTCCTCTTAAATTTTCACACAATTTTCAATCTATTCAGGATACGATTTAGATGTTTTAGGAACTTAGCTCAATTCATGTGTCCCACCTCTTGAATATACTCCCGTATCCAGAATCTTAATATTCAGTCTTACAGGCAAGAATACTACAATGATGTCTGTACATAAATTAGGGGTTAAATGCGAAAACTGAGGGATCTCAGGTCAGAACTTCCGTTCAGCAGAGAGATATCAGCTTCGACTTAGCAGTGTGTCCCCTTTAGAGGATCTTTTAGCTACAACAGATGATTATCAATTTTATTGTCTAATCATTCTGAGGGCTATAATGCTATGTTTCAAGCATTTCAAGCAAAGCATTATCCAAGGACTAGGTCAGAACCACCGTTCAGCAGAAGTCCCGGAATAATACCCCAGACATCATAAAGTATAAACACCTAGTATATCAGAATACGAGACCTTTCAAACGAGATTTCAGGGGTTACCTATATATCCAAGTAGTGTTCCCCGCGAATTTCACAAGTTTGAAATTTTAGGTTTATATCCCGAATAAATCTACTAAATGTACGAAAACCTATCGTCACATCATCAGTGAGACCGTTTATTACATTTGACGTTACATTTCTTTAGCGTGCTGTGATAGTCCACTGATGTACTATCATTTCCTCTTTTATCAACAAAACTCATATTTGTTTTTTTTTTCAATGTTTTTGGAATTTTCAAATTTTCTAATTTTTTTTTTAAATTTTTCTCCCCCTAAAGTCAAAATATGTTTCAATTTTGATTTTCAAGGAAAATTTGAAAACTGTACAAATAAAATGACAAACTGATATCGAATCACTTCAATTCTCCATCCACTTGGCGTAAACAATCATAAACTCGGGGTTTCATCACATTGTTTTCCTTTAATCACAAACATCACTTGTAGAAAATCAAGTACAACTTAATGTCCCTGATTTACCACATGTAAGACGAAAAATCACCAGAGTGAAATTTCTCAAGAAATATGCCGATACCTGTTCCACACTTACCAACCTGGGAACTCCGGCAAGTCAGGATTTTTTACTTGAAAAGATCCACCCAAGCCTGACCAGCCTTGGGTTTGATAGTTTTTACCTCAACAACTGGCTCTTCTGGTTTTGTCGAACCAGAATCATTGCCTGAGTGTGGCTTGTCTGACTTTGATCTGTCAGATTCATCGCCGACACGTTTCTTTATCTCCTTTTTCTCTGTTGTCCTCAAATTTGTAACTGATGAACTCGGCTTGTTTGACTTTGCAGTCGATTGAAGCGACTCATCAGTACTTTTATTCTTACCAACTGAAGAACCCGAGGACAAAATCCTTTCGAGATATTCTCTCGCCTTCTTCCTCTTCTTCCGCAGTCTGTCTTTTTGCCCATGAGAAAGTTTTACTTTTGTTTCCTGAACTTTAGGTTCCTGAACCTTCTGTTCCTTGGGCTTGACGTTGACTGGTTTCTTTGCCTTACTTTGAGATTCAGCCCTCGATCTTCCCATTGATCTCCTTGGGCAATCTCTTGCAATGTGACCTCTGATATTGCAATTAAAGCATCTTCTTGTCTCATAATTCCATCTTTGGCAGTTAACAGCAATGTGTCCTTGATAGCCACAAGAGTAACACACTCTGTTATCATACCTCTTCTCTCCTTCATATCGTATACCATTTTCATACCACACACTTAGATCATAACATTGAGTTGCCTTGTGGTAATCACCATTTCTCTGTTTTCTATCATTGTAATGATTTGTCCTTGAAGAATCTTCATCCCATCTTCTCCTGTAAGCTGGATTTGGCTTTTGAGAACTGTGGTCAAACCTGCACCACTTATTACCAACACTTTGTAAGTTTTCATTTTTAAATTTTTCTGATTTTTGAAAATGATTGGATGACTTATCTGATGAGCTTTTATTTTCTTTTTTAGGGTTTTTCAAATTTTTATCTTTTTGTTTCTGTTCCACAATCTTCTTTACAGGTTTTTGCTTTGAGCATTCACCTTTCTCAGTAGATTGCAAAACAGTATTTTTAAATTTTTCTTTTAAATCTAAAAATATTTTTCTTTTCTTTTCTTTTTCTTTTTCATCATCAGATACATCATCACAATCTTCAATTTTGACTTTGTCAAAATTTGTGACCTTGTCACTTATTGGAACAGAGTTGATTGGTTTTGGACAGGGAAAATTCAACCTATCTGATGAAGTCACAAAACCTTTCAACTTCTTTTCAAGTTCATCAATCTTGATCCTTGAATTCTCAGCTTCATTTTCAAGCTGAGATATTCTCTCAAGATGAGACTTAATTGATTTTTCATTTTCAATTTTAAGACTTTCAAGAACAGATTTTTCATTTTCCAAGACTTTTAACTGTTCTTGAAATCTTGTTTCATTTTCTTTCAGATTTTTGTTTTCCAATTTTATCCAGAGATCTTCATCTTCTGAAGATTTTCTTTTGCTTTCAAAATCTTTTTCATTTTCTTTCAAAATTTTGTTTTCTGTTGTTAAACTCTCAACAATCTTTAAAAAATCCTCATTTTCAGATCTCATTTTTTTGCAGTTTGAACGTAAACCCAGAATCTGTTCATCATCAGCTTTCTTCTCGTTTTTCAGAGTATTGTTTTCCAATGTCAAAGTCTCCATTTCTTTCAAGAGTTTCACACTGTCGGCTTCTGATTTTTCGCATTTCGAGCATACAACTTCACATTTTGAAGTTTCATCCTTCTTAGATTCTTCAATCTTTGTTATTCCTTCTCTAACCCTGTTGATTAATTCAATAAACTCATCCAAACTTATATTTTCTGAGTTTCTTTCTATTTCATCTATTAACTCTTTCTTTTTCTTTTTCTCTTCTTCATCTCCCCACCATTTCTTCTGCCAATAATCATCCTCTTCTTTGTACTCCTGAATGATGGCTTCGATATCTATTGTTTTGTCATCAACCACGATGTTCCCATATCTATCAAGATAACATTCTCTGACTGGATCCCATCTATTTGCTCTTTTAGCTTCCAGATAGACACTAGACAGTCTGATGATTTTGGCTTCAGCAACCATCTTCCGATATTTATACTTCTGTTCCTCCGTACGATCATCCTTCCACGGAATGGGTTCATCATGACTTGCCATGAATGCGTAACCCACCGCATCATCTTCTGGTAGAACTTCTTTACTCCAATCGTACCCTTCATCATCATAAATCACAACCAAAGCTCTTGATTTGTCTCCAAAAGGATTCAAGAACATACCGTCCATCTTGAACGTACCTGAAAAATCAGACAACACTTAAAAAAGTTTTGGCTTTGAAAAACAAAAACCACAAAAACGATCCTGATAATATTGAAGACAGATAAGAGAATCAAGAAATGTTCAAATACGCGGACCAGACAATAATGTCCTTCTGAGCGAAGCACAGATTGTCAGAAAAGCGAGTCACAAATGTGTTTGAATGAGCGATCCGAGTATGACCGTTCGAGCGATCTAAGAATGATCGTTCGAGCGGTTCAGCAAATTTCGTATGAGCGGTCCAGATGTGATTGTTCGAGCGGTCCAAGAAAGTCCGTTCGAGCGATCCTGAGAGTAAAATTGTCCAAAAGAGCGATCCTAAAGGTGAATTTTGAGCGATCCAGACAGTTTAGGTCCAAATAAGCGATCTAATTGTCCGAAAAAGCGATCGACTGTTTTTAACCAGTTTTTACCATTTTTAGTCCGTATTTTCACCTGATTCTTTCTAGGGTTTGTTAATAGTGTGTTTTACACGTTATACTTGAATTTCAGACAATTTTGACCGTTGGAACCACTATAAACTGAAAAAGTATGAGAGAAAGTGAGTAGAAAAGAGAGATTTCTGCAGATCTATGCTGTCGTAGTATGAACTCCTCGTCCTGAGCTCTGATACCACTTGTTGGACCGTTCTATGACCCTGAAAGTCAGTCGAAGTAGTTCATCTTCATGTATGAAGGCGGAATCAACATATATGAAGTTACAACAGCTTATCCTTTCAATTCCTTATCTTTCTATTGCTTTCTGATGAAATTTTGGCAGAGTTTCAGCACCGTAGCACACACATACGCTGTTACAACTTATGAACCGCTCACCCCTATATATACTGATCCAGGGCCGCTTATGTGACATGCCATATAAGCGATCCAGCACCTTTGTCACATAAGCGATCCAAACTAATGACAAATAAGCGGTCCACATCAATACACTGACATATAAGCGATCCTAACCATGTCTAATCTAATATTTACACTTTGACCCCTATAGACCAATCTTGACTTCAGACTTTTTGTAGACGCAGTCAACAGACATTCCGTGTATCAACAGTTACCCCTCTGGAGAAGGCAATCGAGAGATATATCGATGGTTTGCCCAATTCCATTCAGGATATTGCGATCGGTGTTAATCCTACTACCCTTTGTCAAGCAATCGAGTTGTCTGCTACCCTGACTGAATCTCAAGTCAGGAAGGGTAAACTCACCCGCAAGGGTGATAAAAAGAAGACGACTGATTCTGGAAAAGACAAGAAAAAGGGTAAGGGTAAGGATAAGGAAGATGAGACGACAAAGAAGTCGAGGAAGCGGAAGGGTGCTCAGAATTTCGCTATTACGACACAGAACCCACCAGCTCAGCCTCCTGCAAAGAAGGCGTATGCAGGTACCGCACCTCATTGTGCGCGCTGCAACGGTCACCACGTTGCACAGCAAGCTTGCAAGCAATGCACAACGTGTGGTAAGCTTGGGCATTTGGCCAATAATTGTCGTCTGGGGCAAAATCAGGCTGCTCAGGTTCAAGCTCCGGTTCAGGGGAATGCTGCAAGATTCCCACCGGGTTCCTGTTTCAATTGCGGAGAGTTTGGGCACTACCGCAACAACTGTCCAAGACTGATGAATGCAAACGCAAATGCTAATGCAAACCCGAATGCGAATGTCAACGTCAATATGAATCCAGCACGTGGACGAGTGTATAACATCAATGAGGCAATCAACGATGCAGCAGTGAACGAATAGTATTTTGTATTTCCTCTGGTTGCTATCTTTTAACATTTAAAGACAATGCAGTTGTTATATAAATAAAAATTTGTGGTTTTTATTTTTGTGAACCAATGCAATTGTACGAATGTTTGATGCAACCTTATGATGACAATACAAAAATAAACGACTCGTGTGATTTTGTTTCTTTTTTTTATATATATGATCACTTGTGATCTCCCCTTGAACCTTAAACGCCCGTTTCTTTTGAGAAACAAGAGCCCAAAGCTATCTACGCAAAAGATATGTTGCTTTCCTAGCACATGTCACTGAGGAGAAAGTCAAGACAAGGAGTATTCAGGATGTTCCGACTGTTCGGGATTATCCAGAGGCGTTTCCTGATGAACTGCCTGGTTTGCCTCCAGTTCGTCAAGTCCTATTTCATTTCAACCTTGAACCCAATGCCAACCCGATTGCGAAAGCACCTTATCGTCTTGCACCGTCGGAGATGCAAGAGTTATCGAAAACAGCTTCAAGAGTTATCTGATAAAGGGTGCATCCATCCGAGCTTTTCGCCTTGGGGAGCTTTTGTCCTCTTCGGGAAAAAGAAAGATGGACCTTTTCGAATGTGCATCGATTATCGTGAGCTGAATAAGCTCACCATCAAGAATCGTTATCCCCTATCTCGAATAGATGATCTCTTCGACCAGCTGCAAGGTGCTTCATGCTTTTCCAAAATCGATCTGCGTTCTGGGTATCATCAACTTCGTATTCTCGAGGAAGATATTCCCAAAACTGCTCTCCGTTCAAGATATGGGTATTATAAGTTCACTGTCATGCCCTTTGGTTTGACAAATGCTCCAGCCATCTTTATGGACTTACTGAATAGGGTCTATAAACCCTATTTAGACAAGTTCATCATTGTGTTCATCGACGATATTTTTGTCTATTCGAAGTCTCGAGCCGAGCACGAGCAACACCTTCGCTTAACAATGGAACTCCTGAAGAAGGAACAACTTTTCGCTAAATTCTCCCTGTGTGAATTCTGGCTTAAAGAAGTTAAATTCTTGGGTCATATAGTCAACGAGCAGGGTATTCATGAGGATTCTACCTCGTGCGTTAACTTAAGCACGTCTAGTGCAAGGTTTCGAAGCATCTCCTGCTATTCGAATTTCGAAATCCATGTAGGATCTTATTATCTTTGCAATTAGATCCATGTGGATGATTATCGCTCAAATCGGAACCCTTGATTGAATTCTTTATACGTCTTAATACGTACATTACAATTCAATTAGGACAAACCGAATTCCTATCAAGATCTCTCCATCTTCATAGTTAGATTTTTGAAGATGTTTAAAGTGTCAAATGAAATCCACGGATTGGATTCCTTGTATGCTTTAAATGCCCGTGTCCAAAGATAACAAATTAAAGGTCAAGTTAAACGATTATGTGACTATGTGTTTCTTTTATGTTTTTGTGTAATCCGAGTTATTTGTCATCCAAATCCTCGTAGAACCTTCCATATCTTCATATGAGGGATTCATAGTAGGATATCCAAAGGTACTACCTTAAATCCTTAATGGGCTTCTACGTGGTAGTTAAGACCCTTGGATTTTGTAGTACCATTCCTTAATTTGAAAAAGAGACCCTTTGGGTGGTCTAGTAAAAAGATTGATTCAAATCTGGTTAAGAATGACATGTGATGATATAGTTGGAAAGACTCCTAGGTGGTCTGTTTTAAAAGATCATTTATTGATCTAAAGGACTTTATGGTGGTCTAGTCACACTCATCACAGGTTTGTTTATTGGGTCTTCCCCTACACATTATAAAGTGCACTGTGTGGACTATGCAAGGAATTGCGTAATTATGGATGCATACATAATTATGGAATTCAGTGCACAGAAACCACAGTAAGATTTTTCATGTGTAAGAACCGATAGTGGCAACAATAACGGAACGTGAACAATGTAATGGAGGTACGGTGGACGCACCAATGACACTTCATATACTTGTATATAAGTGTCCCTCTTATATTGTAAGCAAAATGTTATTAAAGTTACTAGAAGTTCAGAACCCTGACCAGTGCTATCTTATCTTTTCGACTTTATGTTTCAAAATGCCTAACTTGTCTTAAAGTCAAGGCTGAACATCAACGACCTTCTGGTTTGTTTGTACAACCAGAGATACCGGTTTGGAAGTGGGAGAACGTTGCTATGAATCTCATCACTAGATTACCGCGTACATCTAAAGGTCACGATGCTATATGAGTTGTTATCGATCGATTAACGAAGACAACTTATTTTATTCCGACTCGCGAAGATCTATCTGCTGATAATCTTGCAAAGATTTATGTTGATGAGATTGTATCTCCACATGGTGTTCCTTTGGACATCATATCTAATCGTGATGCTCAATCGTTCCCACAAATTTCCTCTAGTTAAAATTTCGGGACGAAATTTCCTGAAGTAGGGGAGACTGTGACATCTGTGCCTCCACGGCCATCAAACAAATACCAAATCAATGAAATATTGTGTTTCATACTTGGGATTTGTATAAATACGTGTATCATTTGCACATATCAATTCTCGTTCGATTTCAAGCTCTAAATCGCTTTCTGGAAGGTTATACGCGCACTAATGCGTAAATATAACCAGTTTAATGCAACAAACACTCCGGAATAGTGAAATAGGCTTAACATACCTTAAATAACCTCCACATAACTTAGAAATAAGTTTTGGATGGTTCGGTGTGTTAAAATCAACCTTGTTCGATCGCAGGGACTATTTGTGTCAAATTGCGAAACTATACCGATTTGTATAGTAACGAACACTCCGGAACTTGATCATAAGTTAAACATACCCTAAATAACCTTTACATAGCTTAGAAATAGGCTTTGAAGGGTTCGGTATGCTAAAATAAACTTTATTGATCAATAGAGACTAAAAGCGTCAAAAGTGCATAAGTTTGCATTTTTGCGCATATCTTACGTTCTGAATACATCCGGACATCCAAAAATTTATGTAAGCATTAAAATATTATGTTTTAGTGTTTGGCATAATAAAAATCCATTCGCCGCGCAATTTGGATCGTTTTTGCGTTCGTTACGACTCCCGTCGTAATTAACCGAACAACGCAATCGTACGACCAAACGAGCCGACATCCATGATATTTGTTAGCACATTTTAAGTTCCCTATACTTTATCTTCATTTTAGAGCCTTAAAATGGGGTTAACGGGGTTTAAAAGTGCCAAAAATATCAAGGTTTACAAGTGCATGGACCATTTTTGAAAATTCTTGTAGATACATTGAACTTGGTCCCTTTTTTTTAGGCATCCATGGTATTTCAAAACAATGTGCCACACATGGATGGTTTTGATCCTTGTTTTGCAATACCATTTGATGGTTTTAAGTATTCCCATGGTTTTTAAAACCATGTGCCCACATGTAAGGTCTAGATCAAAGCACGTTTTTCGACGAACGATCTTAACGGTTCTAGATTTCCTATAAATACCCACCATGTTTTCATTCATTCCTCACATTTGAATTTAATTCAAGCTCTCTAAGTGGAAGTATATGCTTCCTACCTGAGAGAGAATCGGGTTCAAATCTTGCGGGGACCTTCTGTAAGTATTCTTTCGCGTTTTTCATTCATTTTTATTGTTAAAGTCAAACTGCGTTTGACTTTCTGCAATGACCAGTTTATGGTCAATGCGAAGTTCGTTTGAACTTCATAACGTGAGCGTAATCACGATGGTTATAGTCCCTAGTGACTATACCTACTGATTACCACGTTATCTAGGCTCAGTGACGAGTCGTAGCTTCGGCCAGAATGCGTTTTCTCGCGTATTTTGTAACCAAGCTACTTTTAGGTATCAAAACCGTTTGTTTTGATACCAAACCTGTTTTCTAACCTAACTAAACATGTTTTGACATGTTTAGCTCGTCACTTTTTAGTTTTGTGCTTGTGTAGAGTCGTAAGTCAAGCGGACTAAACACCCGCTTAGACTTTCGAACACGACCCGTTTGGTCGATCATTAGGATCCGACCAAACATGTTTTGTGACCATAGTAGGGTAGGGAATAACCTTTCGAGGTTATACCTTATGGTCACTTAGGTTTAATTAGTCGCATGATAGGAAGTTATATGCCTTTAGTAAATTACCAAAATACCCTTTTCATACATAATTGGTAATTAAGCATATGTAACCTAAACTTTTGACACATAACTAATTATGTAACATAATTAAACAAGTATGGGCATATAGTACTTGACATAGGACTAGTTAGACTTCTCGAACGCGCGTTTGCGCGCACGACGCGTTAATGTAACGTAAGCTACCTTAATGGGTCGTAACGGGTCGAAAGCACTTAGGATAGGTTTCAATTTAGTATGTAGGCATTGTTAAATCATGTCATATGAGTTCCAATAACTCATTTGGTTTACAAGACCTCATCCTATCCAATCCTCCGACTTAGGTCCGGTTTATTTATATAGTTATTTAGGTTGCCGATTGATTCCGTGCCCCCTCTAGCTTTGCTTGGTTGTTGTTCAAAGACCGCTAAGCATTCTCAGGCGAGTACATAGTTCCCCTATTTTACTGTTTTCGATTGTTTTGGGGTGATCCATATGTGTTAAATGATTTCAATGTTTAAACGATGTTTTCCAAAAACGATTAAGATGGTTTATATTAAAACTAATAACGATTTTGATAATGTGAACAAGCTTGTTGGTTGTAATTACATAACGAATAATATCCATTAATTTTGGCCAAATCGACCAGTATTAGGTTATGGTACCATAGGATCTGACAAATCCCGTTATCAGACTGCACCCATGGTTATGTGTGGGTTAGGTGGGTAATGACCGAATCTGTTGATTGTTAACTTACCCTTTGGTGGTTAGTTAATGCGAGATGATAGTTAACTTACCCTTTGGTGGTTAGTTAATGCGAGATTGGCGATAGGCGAGTCACGAAGGTTTGGATATTATTAGCGAGGCGACCAAAAGTAGTTTTCACAAATTAAAACGAGGATGATTTAAACGATTTTAAACGAGTTAACGATTTTGAAACGATCTTAACGAGTTAAACGATTTGGGTAAACGATTGATTTTTGGTTGTTGTTTAGATAACGAGACAGGTGTAATATGTTGAAAGCATGGTGGATACACCGCTGGTACTTCCTATATATAAGTGTTTTCAACATATTACATACCGTGGCGTTATTTAGTTCACTTGGGTAAACGATTTTGAGACGATGTCACACAAACAAGGTTTTTGAAATGGTATAAACCATACGAGTTTTGTTAACAAGTTTTTACGAGATTTTTACAAAATTGATTTAACTAAATGTTTTGGGTTAAGAATCATGGCTACGAGATTTTATAAATTGTAATCAACTTGATTTGAGTTGGTTATCTATGTTGCAATACACTTTTCAAAACGAGGTTTGTATTTTGACTCTTGTAGTCTAACGAGGTACTGCAACATGTAAACTAGCCATGAATCCGATACTCTCATAAAACCTATATACTCGCCAGCATTTCTTTGCTGACTTTGTTTTCACATATGTTTCAGGCGATGTTGATTGCTAGGATGTATGCTCACATAGGACTGGACAAGGCCTTAGTGACTTAATAACAATGATAGACTATGTTTAACTTGTTTGTTAGATTTCAAGACGATGTAAACGTTTAATGTTTAATAAAACAAAACTTCAAATTTCCGTGTGTTTTGAAACAATGATTCTGTTACAACATTCCCCGACGTTTCCGCCACGTTTTGTTGTTTTAACGTGGTCGGGGTGTGACACTTTGGATAATAAAGTTCCACATTTTGTTGATATAACGAGTGATTGACTTTATGTGTTTTCTTTATTTCGAGCTCATGACTCTCAAGTTTCTCTATCAGCAAATCAACTGTTAGAACATTTGGCTGGATTGTATTCTTGATCATCAATGCGAAGTATTGCCAATCCATTTTGTCTGGCAGAGAGTCAAATAACTTGTCAACTAGTTCTTCTTGAGAGTATTGGACTCCATGTCTCGCCAACTCCAACTTCAGATGTCCAAAACGTTCAATCATTTTCGGAACAGACTCATTCTTTAGACATCCGAATAGATCAAATTCCTTCTTTAGTAATTCCGTTTTGTTTTCGATGATCTCTGTAGTACCCACACATTTTTTCTGTAATTTATCCCAAAGATCCTTAGAGTTGGAATACTCAATTAGTGAGATTATATCTTCTCTCACTGACTGGTTAATCAAAGCTATACATTTTTGTTCAGCCACAAAGTATTCGATTTCCTCATTTTCTAACATGTTTTCAGAATCTCTTCTTCCATTGTTAAAGTCGTTTTTTAGGCTTTTCCAGCTGGGGTACGCGAAGGCTTTCAACCATTCTTCGAATCTTTTTGCCCACCGATTATATTCTTCAATTGCTAACAGCTTTGGTGGCTTATTATAGGTTCCATAAGCGCTTTCCACACTAAGTGCATCAGACAACGTCTTTCTCGTGCTTGAAGCATTTTCGTTTGATCAGTTTGTTGAATCATCTCCACTGTTTCCAGCAAAAGCATACATTTCACTGAACGGGTTCATGAATTCTTCCATTGTTAAGTACCTGAGATGTTTATCAAACACTTAGAAAATTTTTGAAATTCAAAGAAGTAATCACAAAGACACTTGGATCGAATGGCTCATTCGATCGAACAACACACCCTCAATCGGTTGGCTCGTTCGATTGATTAGCTGGTTCGACCGACTGACAACCAGAAATATGTAAACAGCACACAATTATTGTCTGATCGATTGGCGTATTCGATCGGTTAGCAATATGATGTCAGCAAAGATATCAAATATCAACAATGTTTTCCGATCGATTTGCTCGTTCGATCGGCTAACACTGATGATGTCAGCAACACTCTGAAAATATCTGAACAGTTATGTAAACAAATTGATGACGTCAGCAAATATATGAAACGGTTAGGTCGTTCGACCGGCTGACATCAGCAAATATGAACAGTTTTCCATAGATTTTGATCAATTTGAACAAGTTTTAGGTTGAATCTGATTATGAAAACTTGTAGGATTGTAATTCTGATGATTGCGAATCGATCTATAGCAAATTTGTCAAATTTTAACCGTAAACTCACTCTGAATTTTAAGTTTTTTCGATTTTATGGTGACAAAGTGAAAAATGAAGCTAGATCTAAGAAGAGAGTAGAAGAATCGGTCAAATTTCCGGTGAAATTTAAGTTGAATCGGTAGAAATAACAAATTTCCGGCGAAATTTGTCTCTGAAACAGCAAACACGGCTTGAATCCGGTGAATTCGTCTCTAAATCAACAAGAACGGCTCGAATTCCGGTGAATTCGTCTTTGTAGATCTCGATTCAGCTTCCTAAAGCTCTGATACCACTTGTTGGTCCCTTGGATGGGATCTTCTTGTTCGAAAACGTAGTTGAATCGTAAGTGATCAATGCGCGGAATTCATGTAATCACATAGTAGATATACGAAAACAAAATTCTACTCTGAATCACCGTCTGATATTCTATTGATATGATATGAAAATGTACAAGAACCGGAGAGAACTCAGACTGACATAAGCTATCTAGAAAGTGAAAGTGTCAAAGGTTCAAAAGTCATAAACAAGCTGATCGAACAGCTATTTATAGGCAAAATCAGGATGTGAGAGTGCTGGCCGATCGGCTGGGTAGCCGATCGACTGACTATGCTAACCGATCGAACAGCCTAGTCGATCGGTTGGGCTGTTCGATCGGCTGGGCTAGCCGATCGGCTGGCAGCTTAGCACTTAACAAAACAACGCTGTATCCTGACTTGCTTTACATACAAGACATATACACAACTATACAAAATATGACTACTTGCTGACGGAAGCTACAGACATTATTGCACTAACACCTTATGCAGGATACAAGTATCAATCATGTTATGGCTAGGGAGTTGCAAAAGCTGAAGGATATGATATCCAGTGTTCCAGGAGTAGTCAAGCCTATTCCTGAAATTGCAGATGGGAGCCATAAGATATCTCGTTTTGCACCACCTATCTGTGATGCTGAGATACCCAAAAGGTTCCAGATACCGACTATGAAATTATATGATGGCTCTACGGATCCTGAAGAACACATAGCTCAATACAGAGAAAGGATGGAGATTAACCCCATCCCAGAGAGGTTAAAAGAAGCATGTCTGTGCAAGGGGTTTGGATCCACTCTCATAGGATCGGCTCTTAAATGGCTGCTAAGTCTTCCCCCCTACTCTATTACTTCTTTTTGCTAATCTAGTTAACCTGTTTAATAATCAATTTTCTTGTAGTAGAAAATTTGAGCGTTTAACTAGTGATTTATATAGGGTAACTCAAGGTCAAAATGAATCACTTAGAGATTACATCACTAAGTTTAGTAAAGAATCCTTAGATGTCCCTAACCTGGATATAGCTACGGCTGTAGAAGCCTTTAAAATGGGTTTACTTAGGGATTCATTATTCTATGATGATCTTGTTATGACCCCATGCAGGAATCTTGATGAAGTGAGAACCAGGGCCCTTAGGTTCATCCGATTAGAGGATGACAAAAGGATCCAGGAGAGATTAACAGGATCCTCGAAACAGGAAAAGCAAGGATCCTATTTCAAGAACAACAAGTTCAAATCCTATAACAAGTCTGATAACCAGAACGTGCATGCAGTAGAACAAGAAAAGGATGATGAGGATTATCCTCCAATTTCTGAATACTGTTTTTCTGTTGATAACAATGAACTAATTCCTTCAATGCAGAATTTAGGTGAGAAAGCTAGGTGGCCAAGAAAAAGTGACAAACCAGCTGCCACCAAAGATAAATCAAAATGGTGTGCATACCACGAGGATTTTGGGCATCTCACAGAAGAGTGCATTGCACTAAGAAAAGAAATTGGGTACTTGTTGAGCAAGGGGCACTTAAAGGAACTTTTGGGACGAAAGAAGTCAAGAACCCCGGATCCTGAAAGGATCCCAGAAAAAGCTCCAGCTCCCCCGGCGGATGCACAAGTTATAAACTTTATATCTGGAGGGTCAGACATTTGTGGAACTTCCTTTTCAGCAGCTAAAAGACACGTCAAGGAAACCAAGATGGATAATGGAGATAGACCCACTCGAACATCCAGTGTTACTAAAGATAAAATCATAACTTTTGATGAGGATGATCGTGTTGACATTCAGGATCCTCATCATGATGGTCTTGTTATCACTTTTTTTATTTCTAACCATTTTGTTCGCATGATCCTTATAGACGGAGGAAGCTCTGTGAACATCATCCAGCTTGATGTCCTTAAGAAAATGAATATCCCTGAATCTGATATTATACCGAGATCCTCAGTACTTGTAGGATTCAGTGGCGAGACCAAGAATACTCTGGGGGACATCAAACTCCCAATCTATATTGAAGGGCTACATTCATATCAAAAGTTTTGTGTTATAGATTGCTTATCTTGTTGTAACGTTATCCTTGGCAGGCCTTGGACACATGACATGAAGGCAGTCCCATCCACTTATCACCAATGTGTGAAGCTTCCTAGTCCATGGGGGGTGGTGAAAATTAACAGTGATCAGCAAGAGGTTAAGAATTGCTACACGTCATCAATGAAACCAGCCTCAAAGCCAAGGGAGCAATAGCAATTAAAGAATCCTCCGAGGGATGTCTTAGAGGCAAGAGAACAGGACGTAGAAGAAATCCTTATGGATCCTCATGATCCTGAATCCAAAATTTACATAGGATCAGGGATCCTTGGTGAAATAAAAAAGGATTTGTATCCTTCCTCCAAAGGAGAAAAACTACCTTTGCATGGAAACACGAAGACATGACAGGTATATCTAAAGATATAATTGCTCATAAACTTGGCATTGACAGGTCGTTCAAACCAATCCATCAAAAGAGGAGGAAGTTTGCACCAGAGAGAAATGCCATTATCCAGGAGGAGGTAGAAAAGTTACTCCGAGCAGGTATGATTAGAGAGGTCAAGTATCCAAGATGGTTGGCCAATGTAGTTGTAGTTCAAAAGAAAAACGGAAAGTGGAGGGTATGTGTCGACTTTACTGATTTAAATAAGGCATGTCCCAAGGATCCTTTCCCATTACCCTACATTGACTCCATGGTGGATGCAACCACGGGTCATGAACTGTTAACTTTAATGGATGCTTCGTCTGGATTTCAACAAATTCAGATGGAACCATCTGATCAAGAGGATACAGCCTTTATGACCCCAACTGGTATTTACTGTTATATTGCTATGCCATTTGGACTAAGAAATGCAGGTGCAACTTATCAAAGGCTAGTCAATATGATGTTCAAGGATCAAATTGGACACACTATGGCAGTCTATATAGATGACATGGTGGTTAAGTCCAAACAAGCTGAGGATCACCTTAGAGACTTGGAGGAAGCATTCAATATCCTTGACAAATATAATATGAAACTTAATCCTTCCAAGTGTCACTTTGGTGTTAAAGCAGGTAAATTCCTAGGATATATGGTGATAAAAAGAGGTATTGAAGCCAATCCAGAGCAAATTAAAGCCATTGTGAACATCATATCTCCTGCCAATGCTAAGGATGTGCAGAGATTAACAGGCAGGATTGCAGCTTTAAACAGGTTCATATCCAAATCTTCAGAAAAATGCAAGGAGTTCTACGACATCCTGAGGAAGAACAAGAAATTTGAATGGACTGAGAAGCATGAAAGTGCTCTCAAAGCTCTTAAGGATTACCTCTCCTCAGCCCCCGCTTTGATGAAACCAGAAAAGGGGGATATATTATCCTTATACCTAGCAGTATCCTCAAAAGCAGTAAGTGCCGTACTTGTTAAGGATCACGAAGGTACACAACATCCTGTTTATTATGTAAGTAAGAGTTTGCTTGACGCTGAATCCAGGTATTCACATTTAGAAAAACTTATCCTTGCTCTAATCATGGCATCTACTAAATTAAGACATTATTTTGAAACTCATGCCATTATTGTTAAGACTAATTTTCCAATTAAGAATGTTCTCAGGAAACCTGAAATGTCAGGAAGGATGGCTAAGTGGGCAGTAAAGCTCAGTGCTTATGATATAAGATATGAGCCTAGAACTGCCATTAAATCCCAAGCCTTAACTGACTTTGTGGCAGATTTCAGTAGTGACTTGCAAAGGGAAGCTGAATTAGAAGTCCAACAGCTAGAGGAAACTAAGGATCCTTGGATACTCTTCCCTGATGGAGCCTCTAATGTCAAAGGAACTGGGCTTGGAATACTACTAAAATCACCACAGGGGGACATAATACCCCACTATATAGCTTGTGAGTTCCAAACTACTAACAATGAGGCTGAATATGAAGCCTTGATAGCTGGTTTGGAAATTGCTAAGCATATGAGGATCAGGTATCTTGAGGAACACGTAGATTCATTATTAATCACTAATCACTTCAATGGATCCTATGCTGTTAAAGGTGAAAAGCTAATCAAATACCTAGAGATAGTCAAAGAATTGGCACTCTCTTTTGTATCTTTTAGTTTGACACAGGTACCAAGAGAAGAAAATGCAGAAGCTGATGCATTGGCCAATCTAGGATCATCCTTGAAGATCCCAGAGGATATCAAAGTCCCTATTATCCATATCCTGAAACCGGCTATTGGAGATCATGTTGTAGGTCCCTCAGAGGTTGAGGTTAAACCTTATCCTTGTTATGTTTAACACACTAGCAAGTGCGGAATCCAAGCTAGAATGCAAACCGGTAGTTTATATGAGAACACAAGCTACAAAGAGAAAGGTAGACACACGAGATATCAAAGTTTTCTCTTGTATTTCAGTGGACACGGTTACAGCCCTTGACCAAACTGAAAATACGCTCTCTACAAGACTAAGTTCACTCACATATGAAGTGAACACATTACATGACTATATATACCCATCACAGATCGTCTGGTCGAAGGATCAGATAGACTGATCGAAAGATCATCTGTCGAACTGAAACCTATCGAAGGACCACATATACCTCGAAGGATGATATCCTTCGAGGTCCATCTACATCCATCGAAGGCTTATCCTTCGAGCTCATCGAAGGATCTAAACAATCCTTCGATGACTCATCCTTCGACACAAACATCTTACAAACCATGTTCTAACTGTTTAGCCAAGTCAAACCAGGAGGATGGTTGACTTGGTCAACCTTACATCAAAACACATATTAACAAACATAAGACGTAAACAAGACTAACAAAAGACATCGTTTTATATCATGACAAAATACAGACAAAGTACAGACACAAGTGCACCAACAAACTCCCCCTTGGCTGTAGCTTTGTCTCGATCTTCGTGTCTTCAAGTCTCTGACGTCCTTTCAACCGTTAAGTGATGCGTTGACCATGCACTTCCCGCATTCACAAGTAGGTTGAAGCAATACAAAGCCATCTTCTGAAACTTCATTGCTTGTGCACGATCCCTAACCAAGTAGTTGATCTCGTGATCCTTAAGAATAATAATATCCGACCTGGACATGTTAGTAATCCACATCGGATCTATCATTCGAAAGTTCTCTGGACTGTCTTGGAATAAGATCACCGCTTCTCCAGTATCTGCATCATAAACCCAGCAACGAAAGTTACCCAGAAAATCTGTCTTCATCTTCAACAACGGTATTTTCTTCATCAACTTCGGAGGATCATAAACCAATCGATAACGAGTAGTATTTGTATCTGGATCAAGCGTAAACCTGATCTTCTCGTATCGAGGGAACTGCGGCCTATATAGCGGATCCTTCCAACCAATTCTTCGTTCCAACCTGATCTTCTTGGCGAACAGATTCACCATTTTGTCTTCGACTCGATTAATAACCCTCAGCTGAGCCAAAACCGCAACATCATAATAAGGAAGTGAAAGAATGCTGAGAAGAGACCTGAAGTACTGAAGGCCGCATTCTCGCTTCACAACCATACAGTGAAGCTCCTTGATGAACATCCAGCTGATAATACGACCCCGAGCCTGATTTCTTTCCAGATTCATGTAGTTGGCCTGATCCAACGGAGGGAGCGGAGGAGGATTCCTAGCTAGGAAATCCGCTCGCCATTCGTTCACGGTCTTCTCACGGCTTTCTTGAGCTGTAGGAGAATCTGAAGAAGGATTAGTAAATTCTGCAGTCTTTGCCGCCACAAACTCATCATCAAGCGCATTAAACTCCGCATTATCTTGACCAACATAAACAGGACGTTCCGGATCCGAACCGATGAAGATTTCTTCAATAGTAGAGAAATCGGTTTCGTCCGTAACTAACGGAGTAGCATCGATCGTCTTCAAATCAACTTCAGCCAATTCCTTCAGAGCTAATATACGTTCATCAGACATCTCTGTAACGTGTTCTCCCTCTTCTAATAGTTCACCCGTGACTGGATGATACTGTTGAACAGTTGAGGATTCAGGGAGATCGGTAAACGCTTCCGGTTCAAGACTAACATGTTCAAACCCTGCCGAAGCTTCCAATGTTTCAGTCTGCTCAGACGGACCAGCAGTAGCTGTTGGAGGAGCAGTAGGAGCAGCTTGAGACGTACCAGACCCACCTGCAGCACCGGATGCAGTTGCACCGGAACCTGAGGCAGCTGGTTGATCAGGATTTGCTGCATCATCGTCTTTGTCATCGCCACGCGTTGAGGGAACGATGCCTAATGCTTTGCACCTTTCATTCCAAAGCGTAACTACTTTGTGATCCATTTTCTTGAAATTTGCTTGAACAGGCTTGAAGGCTTCTATTAATCGATCATCACGATTTTTATAGCGATCCGACAGCTCTTCATGCTTCTGCCTTAACACATTTGCCTCATGCTCCAACACATTGCTCCGCCCTTTCATTATCTCAACTTCCCTATCACGAGCCCTGTTTGCTTCTTTCAGCCTTTCAATCTCTAGAGCTTGTTCTTTTATCTTAAGATTCTGTGCACTAACAATTGAGACTAGCTTGTTGTGTGCCTCCACATCCTGTGTTCGCTGTACACGATACTCTTCAATCTTTCTGGTATGCCCACCGACTAAGTTACCCAATTCACTGACTTGTTCGATCAGGAAGTGAATTCTCTCAGCGTCAGACAAACCAGACAATGTTTCTGCTAGAGTCGGCCATGAAGGCTCAGGTCCTGAGGAGCCAGACTGACCAGATGGACCGGAAGTACCTGTTGGACCAGTAATAACAAGAGGAGGACGTGTGTGTACCTGAGACAGGAGTTGCAGGAGGCTGTTGATCAACAGTCGCCGTGCGTGTCCCAGTAGACGTCTGCGGAGAAGAGACCAGCGCCAGCATCTCTGATGTAGTTAATTGATCACTGACAGGTGGTAGCTGATGCTCTGGAGGTGTTGAATGTTGGATCGAATCAGGTATAGTGACATCACCAGCAGTTTCACCCATTGACCCTGATCCTTCCTTTGATTTCTTTGAAGTACGAGTACCCTGTTTTCTTGCTTTCCTCTTCTTTCTAACCAAACCAGGAGCAGCAGGAATATAATCATCATCTTTGTCAGATTCTGCGGCACTAACCGGTTTCTCTATACGTTCAAGACCACGAAGGTTCCCGCGCTGATCATAAACCTTTCGCATCCCTGGTGGAGGAGGATTATCATCCTCAGAAGACGAATCATCATTACCAGAACCTCCTTCATCATCAGAAGACGAACTGCTTTCATCCACCAACCTCCTCGGCTCGTCCACCTTACCTTTACCTTTGTCGGTCGCATCATCGCCTGACCGACTTGCAGGACCACCATCTCCACCTGCACTACCACGGACATCAGAATCAACGAACACTCCTTGAACTTCTTCCGCAACAACATTCACATCAATTTCAGCATGTGTTGCAGCACTGGAACTGCCAGCAGACTTCTTGCTCGATGCTTTAACTCCGTGCTTAGCCTCGAGTTGTGTGTTAGCCAACGCAATTAACCTGGGCTCTTCGTCATCAGAATCACTTCCATCTCGACGCCACTTGTGGTTCTGTGGTGCCTTGTAGGCCAGATCATCGAGGTGGCCAATAAGCTTTCTGACTGGATTGGATTCCTTATACTTAGACATAGACTTGAAGATCAGCAATGTACGCTCGTTCATCGGATTAACTGGTAGAACATCTGCCTCAATCTTGGGAAGATTCGGAATCTGATCATCCATCATCATTTGCAAGAAACTTGGATATAACTAAAACTTGGTTGACGTCCGTTGATTTGCTGACGGAAGTGTCCTGCGGGCATTCTCTTTCAGATTGTCAAAGATGTAACGTGATATGTTGAACGGCTTGTTCAGAATTAAAGCCGTAAACAATCCCGTCAATTCAATAGGCGACAAATCGTATCCAGACCGTTTGTTGCTCAGACAGTGAATAAGAATATGCAATAAAAACTTGTATCGTAACGGCATGAACCCTTTGTTTATCTGATTTGCTAGCACATTCTCGGAGTAATGTAGCCTCATCAATAAACCACGCTGACACTGTAAGTCAATAGAAGTCGAATCTTCTGGTTGATCTCCCAATTGCAAACGTGCTCTGATGGTGTTCTCGGTGATCACCACGGGTTTCTCAGTAACGAATCCTCTAACCACTTCTTGGTTATTCACTGTATCAACCACAGCAGAATTCCAGAATTCCTTGATCTGGGACTGGTAGGTGGTGTGTTGTGTAGTAATGGCATAGTTGATTCGTGCCCGGTGAAGATACTGCATTATCCCATCGTATTCCGGACTAACTTTGTCTACCGGTTGCAGATACGCGGCCATGTTGTGTCTTGGCTCGGACATAGATTCAACTTCAGACTTTTCTTTCTTAGTTGGTTTTGCCCGTTCCTTCTTCTCTTTCGGTGCCATTTCTGTTCATGAAAACAAGGACACGTAATGAGAAAACAGTCAAACAGTCAACAAAGATTTCACACTTAGAAAGATTTCAGTTTCTTGAAAAATTTCTAAGAGTTGTTTTCTCGAAGGATTCCATTTAGACATCGAAGGATTAACACTTGACTCGAAGGATGACAATTTGATCGAAAGATGTTATTTTCCTCGAAGGATGAAATGCCTTATCGAAGGATCAACTTACAAAAGATCATTAATTTTGAAAGATATCTTGGTCAATCGAAAGATCTGATCAATCGAAGGATGATGTTTGGTTGATCACGGATCCTTCGAAAAGCTTAGTATCCTTCGAGTCTCAGTTCGAAGGATATTTTGCAGTTCATCTTTCGAGGTTAAGAAACATCATCGAAGGATGTTTTCCGGTGGCACTGTTCATCGGCGTGTTTTCCGGCGATTGTTTTAAGTGTGTTTTAAGAGTGTTTCAAACCATTTAAAAACACCATCATCAATACCAATTAAAAACATCAACATCCTAGTGTCAATATATTACATCTGATGTCCGATTTAAAACAAAATCCCCAAAACAGAACTATGGTTAACCCAAACCCAAAACCCTTGACATCAGAAACTACCATCCCATCATTTTCATAAGTATGATCAGATGAGGTGTTCATGTTGTTGTTTGTTAAGGGTATTAGGATTATCCTACCGTGATTGTTGTTGTAATCCTGATACCCTAACTTTTGTTTCGATTTTGGCAGAGTTTTGGTAGGATCAGAGGTTTTTGTGATGATATTTGAACTGTTATGTTGAAATGAAGAAGAAGGCCCCTTTTTATACTCTGTCCTCGAAACGCGAACCGCCTCGAAGGATCAATAACTTTTCGAAAGATGAAAAGGTGCTTCGAAAGATGAGACTTTGGGTCGAAGGATCCAGATCTGGATCGAAAGATACCAGATATTTGTGGGGACCCTCAACAACTTCGAAAGACGATCCTCGAAGGATATCTTTCGACCTGAACCATCTTTCGAAAAGTCTGATCAGCTCGAAGGATCCAATTGGTCAAATCCTTCGTTGACCACTTCATCTTTCGAGCATCAAGATTGACTTTCATTGACCATCTGATCTTTCGAGGGCCATTGCTTCCTCGAAGGATCAGATTTTCACCAACACTTTGGATTTTGGAAACTTGCAATTTAAACCCTTCAAATTCTTAAAAGTTTTCAGAAACGACCGTTTTGAAAAATTGCCCGTTATGAAGTTCTGCAAAGGTCAGTTTTATGAAGTATCTCGGCTTGCCAGGTATCGGATCGAGCACCAACATCGGTTAATCAAAAATAAGATTAAATTGAAAATCTTTTTGGATTTTGATAAAATAAAAGACAACAATTTTAATATCCTTTGAATGTTATCAAGCGACATCACCGCTAATGTCGTGCTGATATGCACCAAACGACAGAACTGTTTAAAATAAGACAATAAAAGTTAAGCAGTAAATAAATATGTACAAACACAACAATATTTTTGCGAGTTTCTGGCGAAGAGAATCATATCAGTTTGCGGTCTTTTGTCAAAACACATTTCCTTTTAATATTCTTTTACAGATGTGGATAAGTATTCTACCACAATTACCGATATTGTTATCCACTTAAACTCAGCGATCAAGTGTAATCATAATACATTGAGATACATTTAAGGTATGATTTATACTTACCGACCGGTGTTCATCCACTCACGACACATTCCCGTATCAAGGTATGCACGAGAGTTCATCTTACTGGGGAGTATACCATTTATCATCCGTTTTTAACGTATATAAAATGTGAACAAGTCACTTATTTGAGTTTGAAAACCAAGCCCTATGTGATAGAATCACTTATTGATGAGGAACTTTATTTTCATATGCATGAGGGCACAGGAGCAAGTCCGTGAACAGGTCAGTACTTCCGTACAGCAGAGAGATGAACTTGACTCCCGGATAAATGTGATATTTTATCACTTATTTGTTTGGACATGTGATTGTTTATCACTTATTGAGGTCGAATGCAGTATGTACACGTATGTATGGTATCATGGAAGAACTAGACTTTGTCTTTTATAGAAACAACCATGATACCCAGATGATAAACAGCATAAACCCCGAATATCTCAGAACCTCGGCAATCTATCAAACGAAATTTCGGTACCAAGACCATATGCCAATGAGCGGTTCCCACACGGTTTTCAGTTCGTTATGTTTATATCTCCTGCATACTTTAAAATGATCGTGAGTCTACCGGTACATCATTAGTAGAGCTACTTATCATTTTCTTTTCTTTTGATTTCTAGAAACATGTTTCGACCGACCTCTGATGTAATATCATTTTCTCTTATATTACCAAGAAACTCATTTTTGTTTTTCTATTGTTTTTGTGTTTTTCTGAATTTTCTCCCCCTTAAATGCAGAAAGTGAATAAAGTAAAGACATATTTTTGTATTTTTGCGGTTTTTCAATGTTTTTATATTTTCCTTGAAACTTTCTCCCCCTAAAATTCAAAAATAAAATAAAGTAAAAACATATTTTTGGATTTTTGATTTTAGAAAAATATTTACAAAAACGATTTCCCGATGTCGGTTACTCTTGCTTCACCTTTATGCCGTTTACCAAAAGTAAATAATCGAATCTTGATTTATCAAATGCTTTGGTAAAAAGGTCGGCACGTTGGTGATCGGTATGAATGTGAACCACATCGATAAGTCTCTTTTCAAAGCAATCACGTATGAAGTGATATTTGATATCGATGTGCTTCGTTTTTGAGTGCTGTACAGAATTTCTAGTGATCTGTAAAGCAGCTTCATTATCAACATAAATAGGAGTAGTTAGGAATTCAAAACCATAGTCCCACATCTGTTGTTGGATCCATAGAACCTGGGAGCAGCAACTAGACGCAGCAATGTATTCCGTTTCACATGTAGACGTAGCCACACATGTCTGCTTCTTGCACTGCCAAGTGACTAGGCGATTGCCTAAGAACTGACATCCTGCTGTAGTTGATTTGCCATCTTTCTTGCAGCCGCCGAAATCAGAATCACTGTAAGCCTTGAGATCGAAGTTATCATCCTTAGGGTACCATAACCCCGTGTCAGGGCAACCCTTCAGATAACGAAAAATCCTTTTGACAGCAGCATAGTGAGAGACCTTCGGATTCGCTTGGTATCTGGTGAGAAGGCACGTTGGATACATAATGTCGGGTCTTGATGCGGTGAGATACATTAAAGATCCAATCATAGCACGATAAAGTGAAGAGTCCACAGCTTCCCCTTTTCATCCGGAGTAATCCCGTGATTCTGCGGAAGAGGAGTAGAAATTGGCTTCGAATCGGACATCTGGAACCGGCTCAAGATGTCTCCGACGTACTTGGTTTGATGGATAAAAATTCTAGATTCGGACTGATTAACTTGCAAACCCAAGAAGAACGTCATTTCACCCATCGCACTCATCTCGAATCGATCTTGCATCACCTTCTCAAATTCCTTGCATAACTTATCATCGGTAGAACCAAAGATAATGTCATCGACGTATACCTGTACCAACAGAAGATCTTCACCTTTTTCCTTGATGAAGAGGGTACAATCGATCAAACCCCGTCTAAACCCGTTGTTCAGCAGGTAGGTAGACAGTGTCTCATACCAGGCTCGGGGTGCTTGATGAAGACCATATAGCGCCTTGTTAAGTAGTAAAACTCTGTCAGGATGTAATGGATCTTCAAACCCCGGTGGTTGCTCGACATATACTTCCTCTTCGACTACTCCGTGAAGAAAAGCACTTTTAACATCCATCTGGTACACCTTGAATTTCTTGAAGGATGCGTAGGCTAGAAAGATTCTAATAGCCTCCAGACGTGTAACAGGTGCATACACTTCATTGTAGTCAATACCTTCTATCTGACTGAAGCCTTGAACAACTAACCTTGCTTTGTTTCGGACAACAATCCCACGGTCGTCCTTCTTGCACTTAAACACCCAACGAGTTCCGATCTTCTTGTAGTGGTCGGGCCTATCAACCAATTTCCATACGCCCAACTTCTCGAACTGCTGAAGTTCTTCTTGCATGGCTTCCACCCAGGAATCATCTTTCAATGCCTCCTTCCAAGATCTAGGCTCTTCTTGGCTAACATAGCAGGCGAAAGACCAATCATTTTGTTGTCCCGATTCTCGTATCTCAGCATACAAGCCAGCATTTTCGTTATTTCTGATTTGATTCCTTGTCCTTACACCACTGAGAACATCACCTATAATATTCTGCTGAGGATGAATGTTATGAATTCGGGTTTCAGGAACTAGAGGAATTTCAACATTGGTCCTCAAGTTATTGATATTTAAATTCCCGATATCATTCTGAAGCTGTTGAGTTGTGGAAGATGATGCATTTTCTTCTTGGACAATTGGCGCAGACACTGGATCCGTTGCTTCTGAAGTACCTTGAACCGGACCCCGTGCTTCACCATCATTTGCATCAACATACTCCTCATCTTCCGATGACAAATTGTAGTCGACAACATCATTAAACACCTCATTTGAAACGAGATTGTTGACAGAAGAAGATGCTTGTGAGTCAACAATGATTGGGCGAACTAACTGAGAGCCAGTCGCATTCTCGCTTTCAGACAACATTTGAGCAATTGCATTGTCATCATCAAATGTCGGCAGATTGAATGAGTCGAAAAGACCATCATAATCGAACATCCATGGATCTCCAGAAGGCTTCGGTGGATTAGAATATCTTTGAACTTTTACTTCACCCCATTCTTCAATCTTCTTGGTAGTCAGGTTCCATACTCGCAGATTAGGAGTAGCATACCCAAGGAAGTAACCTTCGATAGCTTTGGCACCAAACTTCCCGTCAGGCTCAATCATGGTACATGGTGCACCAAAAGGTTCTAGATATTCCAAGTCAGGAGTCTTCTTGTGTAGGAGTTCGAAGCATGTTTTGCCATGTCTTTTCACTGTGAGAACCCTGTTTAACGTGTAGCAAGCCGAGGCAACAGCTTCAGTCCAGAATCGAACTGGAAGCTGAGACTCAACCAACATGGTTCCTGCAGTCTCAATTAAGGTTCTGTTCTTTCTTTCAGCGACTCCGTTTTGTTGTGGCATGTACCGAGAGCTGTATTCATGAAGGATTCCTTTTGCAGTGCAAAATTCATCCATAACCCTGTTTTTGAACTCGGTTCCGTTGTCACTTCGAATTCGCCTCACCTTTAGATTATAAAGATTTTCCAACAAGGTGATCAAATTCTTTAGAATTTCTGGAGTCTCGCTCTTGTGGACCATGAAAGCAACCCATGAAAATCTTGAATAGTCATCAGTGACTACCAAGCAGAAAACCTCCCCGTGCACACTCTTGTGTTTGATTGGGCCGAAAAGGTTATATGCAGACGTTCGAGTGGCATGTTTACAGTGTTAACCTTCTTCAATGGATGAGATTTCTTGATCTGCTTCCCTTTCTGACACGGCACACAGACATCTTGAAGTTGAAAATTCTTCACATTGACACCACTCACCAGATTGTTTTTGACAAGGTGATTCATTTTTCTGAGGTGAATATGACCCATCCGTCTGTGCCAAGAGATCGTCTCCTTTTCAGTGGCTTTTGAAATAAAGCAAGTAACTTGTTTGGACTTAGTTATTGCTTGGCTCATATCGAGGACATACAAATCATTAACTCTTGGTGCTGATAAGAGAATCCATTCTGCGGGAATCTTGAATCCTGGCTTCAGCACATAACAACCGGCATCATCAAAATGCACGGTGAACTTCTTATCGCAGATCTGAGAAACACTCAGGAGATTGTGATCCAATTGTTGCACATAATTGATTTTGTCGAAACTCACAACTCCATTTGAGATCATTCCCTCGCCGGTGATATACCCTCCTTTGTCTCCAGCAAACGCGACATATCCTCCTCTTATACTTCGCACATCGAAAAGAAGACGATAGTCGCCCGTCATGTGCCTGGAAGCCCCACTATCAACAATCCAATGACTATTAATAATTCCTCCTAGAGCCGCCTGCACATGCAACTAACTTATCAGTTTGAGAGGGGGACCCAAGCCTTTGTGGACTTGGGTCGTCCTTGATCATCAAGGAAAGTGATTTCAATCACTTGATGATTAGGAAAAAGAACCTGTGGTGCTCCCCCTGATTGAATTACCTGCTTTTGCTTCCAAGCTGTTTGTCCTTTACCAGTATTTGAATTTATTGTTTTAGCAGTTACTGGTTTTACAGTTTCAGGTTTTGCTTGTACAGGTTTTTCTTCTTTAACCTCTGATTTTAAGGCCTTTTCAATTACCTTTTGATTCTTTTGCTTTAACTTCTTTTCCCTTTCTTTCAAGACACGTGGGTCTTGTTTCGGGGAAACTGATCGTTTTTGGTAATCGATTTCTTAGGGAGCACTCGTTTTTGACTTTAGCTTTTGCACGTGTGGGCAATATCTTACAATATGCCCAACTGTGCCACATTCAAAACATGTTCTCCGCTCTACAAACTTCGGAGAAACATGTTGATGACCAGATGGAGAACCAGACAATGAACCTTGTGATCTAGACGTGCTTGGACCTAAATCACATCCGTTGGTGTGTTGGGTGTAATTATTCTGATCATTTCGTTTTAAAATTCTAACTTGTTTTACAAAATCAACGTTAGATTTATCCTGAAATGTTTCAAGTTTGTCTGAACCCGTGGATCCAACAAAGTTCATTTTCGGTTCTCGTTTCTTAACAGGAGCTCTTTTGTTTTGCACCTTTTGTTGTTGAACCTTAGGTTGCTCAACCTTTGATTGTTGAATTTTAGGTTGTGCAGCCTTAGGTTGAGTAGCCTTAGACTGTTCAACTTTAGGTTGTTGAACCTTTGGTTGTTCAGTCTTATGCTGCTGAACTTTAGGTGCTTGAACATTCTTGTTTTGAGCCTTCTTTCCCTTACCCTTTCCGGAGTTGACTTGTTGTTTTTGCTCAATTGGTAGTTTTTGGTTTCCGTATTGTTTTCTAATTTGTTCACACGGAATTGGATCACATTGAGTGACGGTAACTTTGCCACTTTTGTTCCCCAAAAACTTATCAGTGCATCCTTCAAAAATTTGCTCAATTAAATCTTGATTTACATTTTTAATTGGAAAATCTTTGTTAGAGTAGATTTTGCTATCTCCTTTGAGCGTGTACAACAAATTACTCCCTTCAAGGCTAGATACAATGGACTCCATTGCTTTTGACATTTCAGTCTTACTCGGTTTCACTGGTGGATCACACATGTCACACCCCCCCAAAATCCACACGCGGAGTACCACCGCTTGGGAGTGTGACATGACCAGGATCAAGCCATCAATCATATCAAACATAGCATTTAATAATAATAAAAATCATTAAAGTAGTTCATCATGACATGATTGATGTTTCAAAACCAAACATTGTTTAAGTAGCGGAAGCATTGTTGTAAACCCAAGTTAAAAATACTGAAATGTCATAAGTGTCTAACAAAGTAATACGATCCTTGTCCACAACGACCGGCTCCTCTTTGTGCAAGCTCCATGTACCTAACGATCTGCAAGGCATGTAACAGAATGATCAACAAACTAGTTGAGCGAGTTCACAGTAAGTAAGTGCGTAACAGTAAGTAACGGGTGGCTCTACTGGGCCGATAGTAAGTTGTATAGGTGGGGGCTTCCCATGTTATGTGACCACTAGACTATTCGTATCAACTACTCGTATCATCCATGTTCTTCTTCCGAGAACAGTAGCGCGTATGGGGTGTACGTAGGTTTTACGCACGTATCCTTCACAACCGAGGATAGGAGACGCGGGGGTGTACGTGGGTTTCACGTACGTATCCTTTGTACCGAGGATAGAAGTAAGTAATGCGTACACGTAGGTTTTACGTGCGTGCCTGACATCCGAGGCAGTGATTGGCATATGACCACGTAGGTGTTATCCTAACCTACGGAACCGTCCAGACATCCGAGGATCATGGTAGGTGATAGTCTAGGAAAAGCATATGTACGTTCTTAGTCAATTGTAACCATTATCCCATTCCCACGACCCGGGAATCCCATGCCTTAGTAGGAGTGTGAACTCACCTGGGTTTGCTCGGCAGACAATAAAATGCTCAAGTATACAGTAAGAGATCAACCACGTCCTATCATGGTTACTTATGCAAGTTAGGTTCGTACTCAACTATTGCACGTATAAGCTACACGTATGTATACACATATAATCATGGCAAGAATTACGTATGCATGTGAACAGGTAAGAGCATAGCATTAACGTTCATGTGCGATCCAATGTCTAAGCCCGAAATACAAACAGCCCAAATATCATGTCGGCCCAAACAGATAAGCAGTCCAATAACATAACAGTCATAAGATTGGGCCCGTGACAGTGTAGGCCCAAAACAGCGTACGTGCAAAGGTGGTCTCGAGTCGCAACCGGCGATCTCGAGTCGCAACGGAGGGTTACGAGTCGCAACAGCTGGTTACGAGTCGCAACAGCTGGTCTCGGCTCGTCATGGTCTGGTTACGAGTCGCAACGGGACTCGCAACCGTGGTTTCGGTTCATGCTGCTTATGGTCTCGAGTCGTGATTGTGAGGTTTCGACTCGCAATCCAAGTCGCAACCGGATGTGTAACTTGTTTCCATAATTTATGCAACAATCATCCCGTGATTCAAGCTAACACTTAGGCAGTTTCGGAAACAGATCAAATCAACGTTTATTCATCATTCAATCACATTCGTAACACCTTCAAAATCATCATCATTAGCATGTTCATAACAGCATCAAAACAATTAATCGGATTAGCACACAAACCTGAACCGAGTCATAATCATATCATCGGACTAGCATGCAACCTAACCGGTTATCATTCATACAAAAACCTGATTATATCTATCATCATACAATCAATCCGAGGACCAAGCATAAACAACATAATCTAATCGGCCAACAATCTAACCGGCCCTAGTCTAATATCATGCAACTCTAATCGGTTTAACATATACTTGGACCGATTGATCAAACCATACACGACATCACAACAAAACAGAAAATCATAAACTCAAACTAACCGAGATGGAGAAAAGGGATCCGGATTCAACAAGCTTCGATGCGTGTATCACTTCGGCAGCCCTTGGTTCCGAGTTGAGAGAGAGAGTTTGTGCGTGTGTGTGTTCTTGGTTGCAAGGAGAATTGTGAAAACTAGCAACCCTAGTTGTGTATGCATACGTATAAGAGGAGTGGGCCGGAACCTCACTTGGGCCGCCTTGTGGTCTCGAGTTGGGTGTGTGGCCCGAATGGGCTTGCATGCGGTTGGGTTAACATTTGATTCACATAACATATGCATTCTCATTAAATCGTATAGCACATAATAACACACGTAGTCACATAATAATATGTTCACATAAGTGCGTAACATCATAACATTCATTAACTCGAAGTGTCATAGGCACGTAGTGTTACATCACAGTAAGTCTAAAGTTCGAGTTGTCACATTATCCCCAACTAATTGGAAATTTCGTCCCGAAATTTGGTATGCACTCACTGAGGAAGCTAGGTAAACTGTATCGTTCACTGATTTTCCTGGGGTGTCACATCCTCCCCCCGTTGATCTGGAATTTCGTCCCGAAATTCCGAAGTAGTAGCTTCAGCCTCAGTAGTGGTAGCATTGGTTTCGAATAACCGGGGGTACTTTTCTGTCATCCTGTCTTCGCGTTCCCAGGTGTACTCTGGGCCACGTTTGGAGTTCCAACGAACTCGAACAAGAGGGATTCTCTTGTTTTTGAGGACCTTCACATCCCGGTCCGTGATTTCTACTGGTTCCTCGACGAACTGCAACCGCTCGTCGATAGTGAGTTCCTTAAAAGGAATGATGAGGGTTTCATCTGATAAGCACTTCTCTAGGTTCGACACATGAAAGACATTGTGAACTGCTCCGAGTTCAGCTGGTAGGTTCAACTTGTAGGCTACCTTGCCAATCTTTTCTAAGATTTCGAATGGTCCGACGTACCGCGGATTCAGTTTGCCCCTTTTGCCAAAACGTACCACACCCTTCCAGGGTGAAACTTTTAGTAAAACCCGGTCCCCGACCTGAAATTCCAAAGGCTTTCTACGCTTGTCCGCGTAGGCTTTCTGACGGTCGCGTGCTGCCGCCATGCGTTGTCGTATCTGTGCTATCTTTTCTGTGGCGTCCACTACAATCTCTGGACCCGTAATTTGACTATCCCCCACCTATGCCCAACAGAGAGGTGACCGGCATTTACGTCCGTACAATGCCTCGAATGGAGCGGCTTGAATGCTGGTGTGATAACTGTTATTATACGAGAACTCCACCAAAGGGAGGTGCTTTTCCCAGCCGTTGCCGAAATCGATAACGCATGCCCTAAGCATGTCTTCAAGTGTTTGGATCGTTCGCTCAGACTGCCCATCCGTCTGAGGATGATATGCTGTGCTCATGTCTAATCGTGAGCCGAAAGATTTATGCATTGCTTGCCATAGCTCTGACGTGAATCGTGCATCGCGATCCGAAATAATAGAGGTGGGCACTCCGTGCCTCGAAAAAACTTCCTTAAGATAGACGTCTGCGAGAGTGGAGAACTTGTCCGTTTCCTTAATCGGCAGGAAGTGTGTAGACTTGGTGAGTCGATCAACTATGACCCATATTGTATCGTTCCCACGCTGAGATCTAGGTAAGCCTGTAACAAAATCCATGGAAATTTCTTCCCATTTCCATTGCGGTATCTTAGGCTGCTGAAGTAGACCAGCTGGCTTCTGATATTCAACCTTGACTCTCGCACAGGTCAAACATTTTCCAACGTACGTAGCGATGTGGGCCTTCATGCTAGGCCACCAATAAGTAGTGCTGATGTCGTGGTACATTTTATCTGACCCTGGATGTACCGAATAGCGAGACTTGTGAGCTTCATCCATTACAAGTTCGCGTAAACCGCCATAGAGAGGGACCCAAATCCGGCCCGTTACATAGTAGGCGCCGTCTTCCTTTTGTTCCATTTGTTGTCGTGAGCCGCGTAAGGCTTCGGCCTTGACGTTTTCGTGCTTCAATGCTTCTACCTGAGCATTTTGTATCTGTGCAGGAAGGCTAGACTGAATCGTAAGCTGTAGCGCTCGCACGCGCTTCGGTAAAGTGTCTTTCCGACTGAGGGCGTCAGCCACAACATTGGCTTTGCCTGGATGATACTTGATAGCGCATTCGTAATCGTTCAGTAGCTCGACCCATCGTCGTTGACGCATATTCAAATCCTTCTGCTTAAGGATATGCTCGAGACTCCTGTGATCGGTGTAAATCGTGCACCTGGTACCGTACAGGTAGTGTCGCCATATCTTAAGCGCGAAAACCACAGCTCCCAGCTCTAAATCGTGCGTCGTGTAGTTCCGTTCATGAACCTTTAGTTGACGAGAAGCGTAGGCTATCACTTTATCACGTTGCATCAACACACATCCAAGACCCTGGATGGATGCATCACAATATACTACGAAGTCTTCTGTGCCCTCTGGCAATGAAAGAATAGGTGCGCTGCAAAGCCTATCCTTTAGATACTGAAAAGCAGTTCCCTGCGTGTTGCCCCAACGGTAGGTGACACCCTTCTGTGTCAGTAGTGTAAGTGGTTGCGCGATCTTTGAAAAGTCTTTAATAAACCGTCTGTAGTAACCCGCCAAACCCAAGAATTGGCGTATTTCTGTCGGCGTACGCGGTGCAGGCCAGTTTCTGATCTAATCTACCTTGGATGGATCGACATGGATCCCATCCTTGTTTACCACGTGGCCTAAGAAGTGGACTTCACGAAGCCAGAAGTCGCATTTAGAAAGCTTGGCGTACAGCTGTTCCTTCCGAAGGAGTTCCAATATAAGGCGTAGGTGTCGCTCGTGTTCCTCCTGACTCTTGGAGTAGATCAGGATGTCGTCGATGAAAACAATGACGAACTTGTCGAGATAGGGTTTGCACACCCTGTTCATAAGATCCATGAATACTGCAGGTGCGTTCGTAAGTCCGAACGGCATAACCAAGAACTCGTAGTGACCATAGCGAGTTCTGAATGCTGTCTTAGAGACGTCCTCCTCGCGGACTCTCAGTTGATGATATCCTGACCGTAGGTCGATCTTGGAATAGTAACACGACCCTTGCAACTGGTCGAATAAGTCGTCTATGCGTGGAAGAGGATAACGGTTCTTCACCGTCACCTTGTTCAGTTCCCTCTAGTCTATACACATCCTGAACGTACCGTCTTTCTTTTTCACGAAAAGCACTGGAGCTCCCCAAGGTGAAGAGCTTGGACGAATGAAACCCTTTTCCAAGAGCTCTTGTAGCTGCTTTGACAATTCTTCCAATTCTGATGGAGCTAGACGATATGGTGCGCGAGCTATGGGTGCTGCTCCTGGAGCGAGCTCGATCTGAAATTCAACCTGACGATGAGGCGGTAAGCCAGGTAAATCTTCAGGAAACACCTGAGGGAAGTCACGTACGACTGGTATATCCTCCAATTTCTTTTCTTTTGCTGATGCGTCTGTAACGAGTGCCAGAATGGCAGTGTGACCTTTACGTAAGCACTTCTGAGCCTTTAAGAATGAGATGATGCCAACCACAGCACCACTCGTGTCGCCTTGGACTTCGAGAGGTTCTTGACCAGAACGTGGAATACGAATGATCTTCTCACTGCATAAGATTTCTGCCTGGTGTTGGGATAACCAATCCATCCCAATCACGACGTCGAAACTTCCCAAAACTATGGGAATGAGATCAATAGAGAAGGCTTGACCAGCTAGGATAAGATTACAGCCCTGAACTACGTGCGTGGCTTCTAGACTTTTACCATTAGCTAACTCTACTACATGCTTGGTGGGTAAAAGTGTTGGTGCACGTTTTAGCAGTTGACACATTTTCACAGACATATAGCTTGTATCCGCACCCGAATCAAACAAAACAGTAACGTAAATATTGTCGAGGAGAAACTTACCCATAACAACGTTGGGATCGTTCACTGCGTCACCTCGACCTATCACAAAAGCACGACCCCGAGCTTCGTTGCCGTTGTTATTCCCCCCGTTGTTGTTGCCGTTGCCCTGGTTGTTGTTGTTGTTGTTGTTCTGGTTCCTGTTGAGCTGTGGGCAGTGTCTCTTGATGTGGCCTTCAGCACCACAATTGTAGCATCCCTTGTTGCCCTGTTGTTGGTTAGGCTGAGCGTGAGGCTGCTGCTGATTTTGGTTCGCAGGACGAAGGCTTCTACAGTCTTTGGCCTCATGACCCATCTTGAGGCATCTTTGACAACGACCCTTGGTACACTGGCCGTTGTGGTGCCTGTTGCAGTTGTTGCACTTTGGAAGATTTCCGCGATATCCACCCTGCCTGTGGCTACCTGACGACTGCTGGTTAGGGCTTTGATAGTTGTCAGTCTTTCGCTGCTGATTCTGGGACTGAACCGAAACTGATGCTTTGCTTGAATCCCCCTCCCATTTCCTCTTGTTGTCACTGAGGGTAATGGGAGTAGCTGAAGGAGTGACTGTAGCAGTAGCGCTGACACGCTTAGGCAGTTTATTCTGATCCACTGCCTGATCGGTGATGCGATGAGCGAGACGCTGGATTTCCTGGATGTTGTCGAGGTTAGCCGAGGTAACGTGGCTCTGGATTTCTGGTGCCAACCCCTTGAGATACATCTCGATACGCTTGTATGGAGGGTCTACCATAGTTGGACACAGCACAGCCAGCTCGTTTGACCGCTTGGTATACGCTTCAATCTCTGACCCAACCATTTTCAGATTATACAGCTCGTCTTCTAGCTTGTGAATATCTTCATGCGTACAATACTCACGCTTGATAAGCTCCTTAAAATCGTTCCAGGGTGTGGCGTTAGCAGCTGCCAACCCCAGAATTTGCACCTGCGCGTTCCACCAGGTTAGCGCGATTCCTTCTAAAGTGCCGGTGGCGTATTTCACCCTGCGTGCCTCAGGGCATTCACACATTTCGAATACTGATTCTAGCTTCTCGAACCAGTGGAGGAGTCCAACCGCTCCTTCTGTGCCGCTGAACGTGCCGGGACGGCAGTCCATAAAGTTCTTGAATGTGCAGACAGGCTGCTGCGCGTGTTGACCTATTGTGTATGAATAGGACGAAGTTAAATACGAGGGTTAATGTAGGATCTAAAGATCCTAGTGTGTGCCTATACTGCAGGATATACTACCTGCTTGAGCTGCTGCAACTGCCGCAGCAACTTGGGCTTGAACAAGAGCCTCTAACTGGGCTTGTGTCATGTTAATTCTTCCAGCCATTGATCTTCATGTCAAAGGCGAAATAGGTGAGAAAAGTTCGCGAATAGTGCGATGACAGAAAAGTGTAAGCACGTAAGGGTTCTTAAGCAATAGCAAATAGTGAGCATTGTAGTCTAAGCATACCACGAGCAAAGTTCTAAGTAATTCTAGCAAGTAGGCAATAAACATAAACCTTATTACCTAAAATGTCGAGTCTTGCACGTGGAGCGAAGCGTCGTTGTGGATCGTTGAGAGCACTGTTCGGGTTATAGTCTGGTTTTAATAAAAACTTTTTCCCGTATTAAAACCAAGTTCTCTATAACCAATGGCTCTGATACCAATCTGTCACACCCCCCCCCCCCCAAAATCCACACGCGGAGTACCACCGCTTGGGAGTGTGACATGACCAGGATCAAGCCATCAATCATAACAAACATAGCATTTAATAATAATAAAAATCATTAAAGTAGTTCATCATGACATGATTGATGTTTCAAAACCAAACATTGTTTAAGTAGCGGAAGCATTGTTGTAAACCCAAGTTAAAAATACTGAAATGTCATAAGTGTCTAACAAAGTAATACGATCCTTGTCCACAACGACCGGCTCCTCTTTGTGCAAGCTCCATGTACCTAACGATCTGCAAGGCATGTAACAGAATGATCAACAAACTAGTTGAGCGAGTTCACAGTAAGTAAGTGCGTAACAGTAAGTAACGGGTGGCTCTACTGGGCCGATAGTAAGTTGTATAGGTGGGGGCTTCCCATGTTATGTGACCACTAGACTATTCGTATCAACTACTCGTATCATCCCTGTTCTTCTTCCGAGAACAGTAGCGCGTATGGGGTGTACGTAGGTTTTACGCACGTATCCTTCACAACCGAGGATAGGAGACGCGGGGGTGTACGTGGGTTTCACGTACGTATCCTTTGTACCGAGGATAGAAGTAAGTAATGCGTACACGTAGGTTTTACGTGCGTGCCTGACATCCGAGGCAGTGATTGGCATATGACCACGTAGGTGTTATCCTAACCTACGGAACCGTCCTGACATCCGAGGATCATGGTAGGTGATAGTCTAGGAAAAGCATATGTACGTTCTTAGTCAATTGTAACCATTATCCCATTCCCACGACCCGGGAATCCCATGCCTTAGTAGGAGTGTGAACTCACCTGGGTTTGCTCGGCAGACAATAAAATGCTCAAGTATACAGTAAGAGATCAACCACGTCCTATCATGGTTACTTATGCAAGTTAGGTTCGTACTCAACTATTGCACGTATAAGCTACACGTATGTATACACATATAATCATGGCAAGAATTACGTATGCATGTGAACAGGTAAGAGCATAGCATTAACGTTCATGTGCGATCCAATGTCTAAGCCCGAAATACAAACAGCCCAAATATCATGTCGGCCCAAACAGATAAGCAGTCCAATAACATAACAGTCATAAGATTGGGCCCGTGACAGTGTAGGCCCAAAACAGCGTACGTGCAAAGGTGGTCTCGAGTCGCAACCGGCGATCTCGAGTCGCAACGGAGGGTTACGAGTCGCAACAGCTGGTTACGAGTCGCAACAGCTGGTCTCGGCTCGTCATGGTCTGGTTACGAGTCGCAACGGGACTCGCAACCGTGGTTTCGGTTCATGCTGCTTATGGTCTCGAGTCGTGATTGTGAGGTTTCGACTCGCAATCCAAGTCGCAACCGGATGTGTAACTTGTTTCCATAATTTATGCAACAATCATCCCGTGATTCAAGCTAACACTTAGGCAGTTTCGGAAACAGATCAAATCAACGTTTATTCATCATTCAATCACATTCGTAACACCTTCAAAATCATCATCATTAGCATGTTCATAACAGCATCAAAACAATTAATCGGATTAGCACACAAACCTGAACCGAGTCATAATCATATCATCGGACTAGCATGCAACCTAACCGGTTATCATTCATACAAAAACCTGATTATATCTATCATCATACAATCAATCCGAGGACCAAGCATAAACAACATAATCTAATCGGCCAACAATCTAACCGGCCCTAGTCTAATATCATGCAACTCTAATCGGTTTAACATATACTTGGACCGATTGATCAAACCATACACGACATCACAACAAAACAGAAAATCATAAACTCAAACTAACCGAGATGGAGAAAAGGGATCCGGATTCAACAAGCTTCGATGCGTGTATCACTTCGGCAGCCCTTGGTTCCGAGTTGAGAGAGAGAGTTTGTGCGTGTGTGTGTTCTTGGTTGCAAGGAGAATTGTGAAAACTAGCAACCCTAGTTGTGTATGCATACGTATAAGAGGAGTGGGCCGGAACCTCACTTGGGCCGCCTTGTGGTCTCGAGTTGGGTGTGTGGCCCGAATGGGCTTGCATGCGGTTGGGTTAACATTTGATTCACATAACATATGCATTCTCATTAAATCGTATAGCACATAATAACACACGTAGTCACATAATAATATGTTCACATAAGTGCGTAACATCATAACATTCATTAACTCGAAGTGTCATAGGCACGTAGTGTTACATCATAGTAAGTCTAAAGTTCGAGTTGTCACAACACAGGTTGTGATTCTCAATTGGAATATCTGTTGTAACCGAGTTAGACTGTTGTTTCACAATTTCTTCAGATTCATCGTCCGAAGAATCAGCATCCTCAACAATGGGAGGACTCTGTTCCTCAACACACGATGAATCTGTCACATTCTCAGATTCTGATTGACCCGAGGATGATGTACCAGTTGTGAACCCGAGGCCTGCTGCAAAGTCATCTAGACCTAGTGGCACAGTAGGTTCAAAACGGGGCATATCCTCGTCATCAGGCAATTTGGAGTAATTGTGATTCATTGGGGGAGGACATGATTTGAATCCAATACATTTTACATCCCCCTTTTCCTTTTGAACGTTAATGATGTGATCCAATACATAGCGGGAATTGGAATAGCTTTCCAGTTTCTGCTTAATTGTCTCACATTCACACCGAGCTGTTGCTAACTCTACCATTTGCTTTTCAATTGTGTCAATAAGATTATTGTTAGCATGTTGTTTTCGCAAAACAGCCTTTTGTAATTCTGAAACATCATGTCTTAATGACGCAATTGTTGCTTTAAATTCCTTTTCATTTCTGGTTAAAAACAAGTTAGCTTCGGTTGCTTTAGAAAGATCTACAATCAATTCTTGATTGTGTTTGTGTGTGATTTCAAACTGACTTTCCTTTTCTACATATTTTAAACACTTTGCACATTCAATAGGAACAGAAATAGAGTCAGAATTAGTATCACATACCTGAGAAGTCTGACCTTCTACGTGAGCCATAAAGGCTGTATGAAAAGAAAAAGATCCATCTTCAGAGAAGAACTGAGCAAGCTTCTCGGAAGTTCCAGCAGATTTCTGGCAGAGAATAGATCTCCTCTTGCATAATGCTTCAGCTTCAGCCAAAAGCTCATCAACTTCCAAATCTAAAGCATCACTTGATAAATCACCAGCATCAAGTGATTCCCCATCCATGCTCCCACTATAACCGGAACTATCTTCATCTTCTGAAGATTCACCCAGCAGACACGGGTTCTACTACCTTCTCAATCACTTTAGCATAACATGCTGTTCCACCATTTCCTCCTTCTCCAATGTAACACCTCGAAATTTTGTGTCCAATGATGTGTTAACACGTGTCATTTGATTACACGTGGCATCTATAATAAATAAAGGACTAATTTTGACAAACCTTGAAAGTATATATAAATTCGAGGGTTATAAATGTCAACAAGGGTAAATATACTGTATAGTATCCCTAAATAATGCTTAAACCTTCAAACGAATGAATTAAAGATCGTACAAAAAACAAAACACGGAAGAAAGTGAGAGATTACAAACTACAGGGGTTAACTGTGTCAACATGTTTAATAATACCTCTGAGTGACCCTTTAACGTCCCAAAGACTTTGTAACGGTATTATACCCTCACTAAAATAATATATATAAATTTCGCGAAGTTTCGATATGAAACGAGAAAGATACGATCGAATTCGTAGAAGAAGGGTTAAAAGCGTCAACAGTGAAAGTTAAGGCTTTCCAATATAATTAATAAATAAACCGGGGACTTAATAGCGCGGGTAAATAACACGAGGCCCCTATCGGTAAATAACCGAGGGCCAAACCGCAAAGTTACCCCTTCAGAACCGAAAGGCCAGGTAAATCATTACGAAAGATTTCGTTATTAATGGCCCGATTCTGTCATCATTATAAAAAGATTTGAAAATTCTGAAAATATAACCCCACGCGACCCGCGTGAAGTTTCAACATAAGTTGAGGCGGGCCGCGAGCCTCTTCTAATTCGCGTCTGTTATTTGAACCTTAGGCGACCCGCGTTAAAAAGCATGGAAAGTCCCATGCGGGCCGCGTAAAGTGCCCAGATGCAGAAACCTTGTAACTACTTGGCTTTTGGCACTTTTGAACGATCATTTGATCAATTATGGCAGCATGGGTGCCCCCTACTCGACCCATACACCCTAGGACACATGCCATTCATCCCATTTCAGTTGTAGAGTGATGTGGAGTGATCTTGAGCTTGGTCTTTGGCTATAAATAGCAAGGCATATGTTCATAAGTTCACCACAACACAAACACTCTCATCTGACTATTTCTAAGGCATACAAGTCTTCTTCTCTGCTATATATTCAAGCCTTAGCTTCTGTAAGTTACTTTGATCATTCATACTTCAGTTTTTGCTTAGTTCTTAGCTAAAAACTCAACCGTCGTAACTAACGGTTGTCATTGCAATGTCTTGCAAATGATTCAGTCTTATGACGAATCAAAAATGGTTATGAGTTGGTATTTATGTGGGTATTAAACCTCTAAAATGGTTCCCCCTGATCACCGCTCTAACTATGTCAAATGTCGAGTCAAACGTGCGGTTAAAAAGGTCAACAGAAAGCTATTTTAGCAATTTATGCATAATCTGTAATATATATGTTATGGAACCTGTTTTAATAGTCATAAAACATGATAATAAATATATAAACATGTTTGCGCTCGTTTGAATTGATTATTTGCTATATAGAACCGGTTCGGAGCCGAAAGTCGCAAAAGTTTGACTTTTGCTTTGACTTCAGTTCTGACCCGTTTTAGTGAGGTATAAATATACCTTAGGACTCTCTTAGGACCAGGTCACATGTTGGTATAAGCCTCTGTGGTCGGTTCATGAGTTATCCGAGTCTTTAGCGCATTTTCGTCATTCGCCTAAAAGTTGACCGTAACGGCCTTTTAAAATTTTAACGAGTATTTCGAACACGTGAACGGACCAAAACCGTGCTTGTTAAATTATAAGCATGTCCCTGAAGTTTCACGTCAATCCGAGGTCTAGAATGAGAGTTATGCTAAAAGGCGCACTTTTAAGGAAGTTTTGTAATTAACGGCGCAATTAGCATAACGCCCATCTAACCTAAGTTTTCGTCACCAAAACTTTTACCCACTGTGGTAAAATAATATTTTGGGAATTTTAAAGATTTTTAATAATTTTTACCATGCTCATAACCTGCGGTTATGGCTGCGGTTCGGTAAATACCGAATATGCCCTTTTTGGCCAAAACGAGAGTTCTACAAGGTCTTTTGACCCGATTCCAGTTGCTACTGGTTTTAAATAATAAATAAAGTATTTTAAGCTTTATAAGCTGTTCGGGAAACTCAGATTTCCTGTAGAACTCGAAAAGCCTTTTTGAAGTCTTTAAAATGACCGAAAAGCCCCTACGGGGCATAATATAAACTTAAACTCGTTACGGGCATTACGGAAGGTATCCTACTGATACCAAAATACTTTTAAGGCATATTGACTTAGGAAATAAGCGTAGGACTCTTATGGTTAACCGTTTCGCCTATTTGCGCACACGGTACGGCCCACGGAACTAGTTTTCGTGCAATAGCCGATATGGGTCAAAGTATACTATTTGAACCCCAAAATCCAGAGTATGAACTATAAACCCATATAAAACAAGTCTCTGAACTTGTTGGGTCCAAATCATACTCCATTCTCGGTTTTCGCCTTTTCGTGCGAATTAACCATATCTAAATATCGGAATCAACCGGTTTAAGCTACGGCTAATACAAGGACCGTTAGGATTCTAAGAGGTTAATTAAAACCTTCGTTCCAGATTAGGAGCCCCAGTAAAAGCTATCGGTGACTTGATCTAAATTAAGGATTCATACTTGCAAAGGTAAATACTTTTGACTTATTTTCCCTATATGGGCTTGGGTTACGGTATATTAATACCGCTTGATTGAGCATTATATTCGTCCATCACTTAGGTGGATAACTAAATAATATGATCGGCTCATTTAAACAGTTTTGTTGCTTATAAGCCTTTGGGGGGTTTAATGACCGTTGTCCCGGATATCCTCGGCATCATTTTACGAAATGGCCACGACCATCGACATCCCGGTGTAGGCGTACACCCGGTATAAAGTGTCGACATTAAAACTAAAAGACGTAGCCGTTGGTTTCTGTACTACGGTTTTACGCAAACGTGGCGTGTCTATAAATCTTTAACCCGGCACGACCCGGGCTACTGAACGCATAAAAGAACATGTAAAACGTTCACAAGATCATTATGAATTTTCCCAAGTTATAAAAGAGTTTGTGCCTTGTGCATTCAAATCAATTTTAATAAACATTTTCAAATGTGTCAGTTGAATGTATTTACCAGTGTAAACTGACGTATTTTCCCCAAAAAGATTAAGTGCAGGTACCTAAACGTAATTGGCTGGTATTAGCTCCCTAGCGTCGGGATAAGCCTCGCAAGCTTGATTGCAGTATCTAATGGAACAATACCTTACTTTTATTTTCGATCCACTGTGGATATTCAACTTCTGTAATACATTGATATTATGGTCAGAGGTTGAAATTTATATATTTATCTTATGCTTCCGCTGTGCATTATATAATTGTGTGGTTTGACTATATTGTTGCCAACATCGTCACGGTAATCCCCCACCGGGCCCACCGGTGAGACACGTGGAAATCGGGGTGTGACAGGTTGGTATCAGAGCCAACATTGAGTGAATTAAACACTACCCTATTGTGTTTAATCTCAGTGACACAATTGCACATACTTGAGTCTAGACAAGAACTTAGGACAAATTCGGATTTTACTCCTTTTTGTCTTTATTTTCAATTTGATTTTTAATAAGTTTTGGAGCAGGAAAATGCCACCTGTTATATTCCGAGGAAGAGGAAGGGGACGAAGAGGCCGAGGAGAAATCGTGACACATCACGATCAAGAAGCTGGACCATCTGGTACAAGACATCCTTCGATGACACGAAGCGAAGAGCCACAACGACGAAGAGATCTTTACGAACCAGCGAGGCATTCCACTTCGCACAGCTCAACGCCATCCTACCGGCACTCCTTTGGGCCAGATTCAGAAAATAATCCCAACAACCCACAACCTTCCTTCATACCTCTGCAACGTTCGGTTTCGCACCGGAATTATGACGACCCTAGTCCATACTACGTAGCTCAGTTTAACCCGGCTGACTACATACAGGAACCTTCAGGATTTGTTCCGCTAGGTCCACAAGACCATTTTTCTGAAGATCCCATGGAGGAAGATGAGGATCCAACTGAACCAGCTCGTGGTACGCCCACGCATCCGATAGAAGTATCTGATGGATCTTCATATCATGGTCCGCAGTATCAAGGCCCAGACAGCTTTATGGCCTTGTTTGACCGACATGAGTGGTACAACACACCATCTCATCAGACACAACAACCGAGACATCCAAAGGATCCCTCTGAGGATTCACGCTTTGAGGCAGTTACGCCACCACCTCCGCCACCGGCACAACCAGTAATACCTGATCCGCCGAGGCGTAGGAGAACAAATGCTCGTATGTCTACACGAGGAGGAGGGGGTAACCACTTCAGCACTCCTCGACATTCTAGTAGCAGCCACTATCCGCCGCTACAAGAAGAAGGACCTTCAAGTCCTATACAAGAAGCGAACTCCGCACCTACTGCACGAAATTCGCCACCATTTGGGTATGACCAACCCATACCAGCTTACACAGGTCCAACGGCTTACAACCCGTTTGAACCGTCGCAAGCACAATACAACTACGGCTATGAGCGCGACCCATATGTGGTGTCGGCTAGATATAATGCGCGCTACCCTGACGGAGCACATGGAAACATGGGACCACCGGACTACTCAGCTCATGGGTATCCAATACCTCCCAGACCTCCAGTACCGCATCAAGCGCCACAACCACGATTTTCTCCTCCTGAACAGGAAGAAATACTCCATCGACTAGATCGTGTGGAGAGAGAGTTCGAGGAAGAGAAGAAAAGCCACCGAGGATTTCTCAAGGGCTTGGCGAACCTACTAAAGGGCAAAAAGAAGAAACGTGACCACTAGCCCTTAATAGTAGTACGAATGTAATTTCTACTTTAAAATAAGTCCCTGTGTGGACAACTTACCGTATTTCAGTCCCTACGTGGACTTATCTTTAGTCCTTGCATGGACACCTATCTTATATTAGTCGCTGCGTGGACTTGTCACTTATTTTAAAACCTCTATGGAGGTATGTATTATTTGAAAGACCCGTTTAGGGCAATATGTAATTGTATTTGAAATTTCGGAATGTATGTTATGAGTTTTGTTTTAATATAAATAAAAATAAATCAAAACCATTCCTTTTATATTGATCTGCCTAATAAAGAATCTTAAGGGGGTGAAACCTAGCTTGGGATCTTTTAAGATCAGTCAAGATGGTACGACCTAGCTGAAAAGATTCTGATTCCCTGTTAACCTCTGTACGCATGTTAACATTCATGGCAGATGTGATTCGTTATAATCACGCACGTCATTCCTATACAATAATCCTTTGAAGGATTTCAAAACCCAACTAAATGATTATATAAATCGTGGGTTAAATCACCAATAAAGGTGATCAATATTATAAAGACATCCATTAGCGATGCAATGCTACGGGCCAGTATTATAAAGACATCCATTTAGCGATGCAATGCCTACGGGGCCAATATTACAAAGACATCCATTAGTGATGCAGTGCCTACGGGCCAGATATATTAAAACATCCATTAGTGATGTAGTGCCTACGGGCCAGTATTATTAAAACATCCATTAGTGATGTAGTGCCTACGGGCCAATATTATCAAAACATCCATTAGTGATGTAGTGCCTACGGGCCAATATTATCAAAAACATCCATTAGTGATGTAGTGCCTACGGGCCAACCATATTAAGACATCCATTAGAGGTGTAGTGCCTATGGGCCATAATAATTGTCTTATAAAGACAAAAGGCAGTGGTAGTCTATGACTCTCTGTCAGAAAGAGATAAAAGAACTACGGTTCAACTCTCTATGCCTTTGATTCTCTGAAATCTCGGCTAACATTATAAAACATCATCGCGATTAGGCTTTATGCCGCCAATACTATTTATATAGTTAAAATAGGATATATTCAAATCCTAATATTTTATGTAATGAGATAATGAATTAACCGAATATGGTCACTGTACCATGGTTGACAAATTGTCATAAAAGACAATCATATAATAATCTCCTAAATTAAAATTTTGTTATCTTCTGTAACAGATTCAAGTTACAATGGCGGATCCCAATGGAGAGAACAGCCACACAAACGAAGATGACTATGACAATGCGTCAGTACATTTGACAGGCGCACAGCTAAAGGCTCTGATCAACAATGCTGTCCAGGCAGCTATTGATCGTCAAAATACTGAGTCTCAAGGCAGATCTGTGTCAAAACCACCCTCTAAACCAAAGACACACTCCAAACCACCCTCTGAACCCAAGAAAGATGACGACAAGCATTCGTCTACTGAGCACAGCGTTCACCGCGATAGAGAATATACTGATGCGTCCAGTGCTAAGGGTTGCACCTACAAATACTTTGTATCATGTAAGCCCCGTGAATTTACAGGGGAGAAAGGTGCGGTTGACTGTATAACCTGGCTGGACGAGATGGACACGATTGTGGACATCAGCGGGTGCGCTGAGAGGGACGTGGTTAAGTTTGTGTCCCAGTCATTCAAGGGCGAGGCCCTGGCATGGTGGAGAGCTCTGGTGCAGGCTTCAGGTAAGTCTGCCTTGTACAAAATGTCATGGGGGGAGTTTATTACCCTCATAAAAGAAAACTACTGCCCTCAGCACGAGGTTGAGAAGATTGAGGCAGATTTTGTCTCACTGGTGATGACAAACCTGGATTGTCAAGCTTATCTGACAAGCTTTAACACTATGTCACGCCTGGTGCCATATCTTGTGACACCAGAACCAAGAAGGATTGCCCGATTCATTGGGGGCTTAGAGCCGGCGATCAAGGCCAGCGTAAAGGCCTCTAGGCCAACGACCTTCAGGTCAGTTACTGACCTCTCCTTGTCTCTTACACTTGATGCTGTCCGTCTGAGGGCACAAAGGAGCAAGGAGGCTGAGAAGCGAAAGCGTGAGGATGATACCTCACGAAAGTCCGGTAAAAAGCACCGTGGAAACGGTGAGGGCAAGAAAGGGTCGGAGGCAAAGAAGGAGGGGCAAGCTGATGGAAGACCTTACTGCAAGGTCTGCAAGAAACCTCACTCCGGGAAGTGTAGGTTTGCGTCTGGTTCGCAGTCGCAACAAAGGACTCCACCCTGTGGGCTATGCAAGTCCAAGGAGCATAAGACAGTGGAGTGCAAAAAGATAAAGGACGCAACCTGCTATAATTGTAATGAAAAGGGGCACATAAAGAGTAATTGCCCGAAGTATGCCAAGAAGGCGGAAGAAACGAAGAAATCAAATGCGAGAGTTTTTCGCTTGGATGCAAAGGAAGCGGTCAAGGACGACAATGTGCTTACAGGTACTTTTCTCGTAAATAATATATTTGCAAGAGTACTGTTCGATTCTGGCGCTGACAAGTCCTTTGTAGACCAGAAATTTTGCCAACTACTAAATATGCCAATCAAAACCCTTGACGTAAAATACGAAGTAGAGTTGGCAGACGGCACGATAGAAACCGTCTCTACCGTTCTAGAAGGATGTGAAATATCCATTAGGAACCATTCTTTTCCTTTATCTCTACTTCCTTTCAAACTTGCGGGTTTTGACATCGTGCTAGGCATGGACTGGTTATCCCATAACCAGGCCCAAATCATTTGCGGCAAGAGGCAAATAGTTTTAAAGACTCCGAGTGGTGAATCTCTTACCATTCGAGGGGATACGCATTACGGATTGCCCGAAGACGTATCTATGCTGAAAGCTTCAAGGTGTTTGAACAGAGGCTGTGTAATTTACATGGCTCAGGTGATAATTGAAGAACCAAAGCCGAAGATCGAGGATCTTCCTGTCATTTCTGAATACCCCGAGGTTTTTCCTGAAGAACTACCTGGTTTGCCACCAGATAGACAAGTGGAGTTCAGAATTGACATCATTCCTGGAGCAGCTCCGATAGCAAGAGCACCTTACAGATTAGCGCCAACGGAAATGAAAGAACTGAGGACCCAGTTGGATGAACTGCTGGCGAAAGGTTTTATCAGACCTAGTTCATCTCCCTGGGGAGCTCCTGTCCTATTTGTAAAGAAGAAGGACGGATCAATGCGGTTGTGCATCGACTATAGAGAGCTGAATAAAGTTACCATAAAGAATAGATATCCTTTACCAAGGATCGATGATCTATTCGATCAGCTGCAAGGAGCAAGCTACTTCTCCAAGATCGACTTAAGGTCGGGTTATCATCAACTAAGGGTCAGAGATGAAGATGTACACAAGACTGCATTTAGGACTCGCTATGGTCATTACGAGTTCCTAGTGATGCCTTTTGGGCTCACAAATGCACCGGCTGCGTTCATGGATCTCATGAATCGCGTTTGCAAGCCGTACTTGGACAAATTCGTCATAGTCTTCATCGACGATATCCTTATCTATTCCAAGAATCAAGCTGACCACGAGAAGCACCTCCGTTGCATTCTCGAATTACTACAACGTGAGAAACTCTACGCCAAATTCTCGAAATGTGAATTCTGGCTACGAGAAGTTCAATTTTTAGGACACGTTGTGAGTGAGCGTGGTATCCAAGTGGATCCCGCTAAGGTAGAGGCAGTCATGAACTGGCAAGAGCCAAAGACGCCTACCGAAATCCGTAGTTTCCTGGGATTAGCAGGATACTACCGGAGATTTATTGAAAATTTTTCAAGGATTGCTGCGCCCTTGACTTCCTTGACCAAGAAGAAAGAAAAGTACATTTGGGGCCCGAAGCAGCAAGAGTCCTTTGAAATACTGAAGCAGAAGCTAAGCAACGCACCTGTGTTGACCTTACCTGAGGGTACAGATGAATTCGTAGTTTACTGCGATGCATCACACACAGGCATGGGGTGTGTGCTTATGCAGAAGGGCAAGGTGATTGCCTATGCTTCAAGGCAATTAAAGGTGCATGAAAAGAATTACACCACCCATGATTTGGAGTTGGGTGCCGTTGTATTTGCACTTAAGTTGTGGAGGCACTACCTTTATGGTATTAAATTTGTGATTTATTCTGATCACAAAAGCCTCCAGCACCTGTTCAACCAGAAGGAGTTGAACATGAGACAACGCCGTTGGATGGAAACCCTGAATGATTATGACTGTGAAATCAGGTACCATCCCGGCAAGGCGAATGTAGTCGCCGATGCATTGAGCAGGAAAGAAAGGGTAAAACCCATTCGAATCAATGCCAAGAGCATTGAAGTTAAAAATAATTTGATTGAAAGGATTTTGGCTGCACAGCGAGAGGCTGTGTTGGAAGCTAATTATCCTAATGAAAAGCTGGGAGTAACTGCGGAGCAGTTGACTCTTAGCAAGGATGGAATTCTTAGGCTGAATGGACGTATATGGGTTCCGATTTATGGGGGACTACGAGATGTTGTTCTCCAGGAAGCCCATAGTTCCAAATACTCAGTCCATCCTGGTGCTGATAAAATGTACCAAGACTTAAAGGCAAATTATTGGTGGATAGGCTTGAAAAAGTCTGTAGCCGCCCATGTAGCAAAGTGCTTGACTTGTGCTCAAGTCAAAGCCGAGCACCAAAAGCCGTCTGGCTTGCTACAACAGCCTGAACTTCCCGAGTGGAAGTGGGAATGCGTAACTATGGACTTCATAACCAAGTTACCCAAAACCAGGAAAGGAAACGATACAATATGGGTCATAGTGATAGGCTGACTAAATCAGCTCATTTTCTACCCATCAAGGAGACGTATAGCTCCGATATGTTAGCCCAACTTTATGTTGATAAGATTGTAGCCTTACACGGCATACCTGTGTCTATTATCTCCGACAGGGATACTAGATACACATCTCACTTCTGGAAAAGTTTCCAGCAATCTTTGGGCACGCGTTTAAACTTTAGTACGGCTTACCATCCACAGACGGACGGTCAAAGTGAGCGTACTATCCAAACGCTAGAAGACATGCTTCGTGCATGTGCGATCGATTTAGGTGGTAACTGGGATAAAAACCTACCCCTGATCGAATTCTCCTACAATAATAGCTACCACACCAGCATAAAGGCTGCGCCTTTTGAGGCATTATATGGTAGGAAATGCAGATCGCCTGTTTGTTGGGCGGAAGTAGGAGAGGTCCAATTATCGGGACCAGAGATTGTTTTCCAGACAACGGACAAGATTGTCCAGATCCGGGAACGTCTCAAGGCTGCCCGCGATAGGCAGAAGAGCTACGCTGATCCAAAGCGTAAGGATTTTCACTTCGAAGTGGGTGAAAAGGTATTACTTAAGGTGTCACCCTGGAAGGGGGTGATGCGTTTCGGCAAGAAGGGCAAGCTGAGTCCGAGATACATAGGGCCTTTTGAGGTCATTGAACGAGTCGGATCAGTTGCCTATAAACTAAACTTGCCTGAAGAGCTCAATGGAATTCACAATGTGTTCCACATCTGCAATCTCAAAAAGTGCTTCGCCGACGAATCGTTGGTGATTCCACACACAGATGTGCATATAGATGAGAGCTTAAAGTTCATAGAAAAACCTTTGTCGATTGAAGATCGACAGGTGAAGAAGCTTCGCAGAAAGCACGTACCGATTGTAAAAGTCAAATGGGATGCTCGTAGAGGTCCTGAATATACGTGGGAAGTCGAAGCTACAATGAAAGAAAAATACCCCTATTTATTTGAGTAAATCTCGGGTCGAGATTTATTTTAAGGGGGTGAGGATGTAACACCTCGAATTTTTGTGTCCAATGATGTGTTAACACGTGTCATTTGTTTACACGTGGCATCTATAATAAATAAAGGACTAATTTTGACAAACCTTGAAAGTATATAAATTCGAGGGTTATAAATGTCAACAAGGGTAAATATACTGTATAGTATCCCTAAATAATGCTTAAACCTTCAAACGAATAAATTATAGATCGTACAAAATAAAACGCGGAAGAAAGTGAGAGATTACAAACTACAGGGGTTAACTGTGTCAACATGTTTAATAATACCTCTGAGTGACCCTTTAACGTCCCAAAGACTTTGTAACGGTATTATACCCTCACTAAAATAATATATATAAATTTCGCGAAGTTTCGATATGAAACGAGAAAGTTACGATCGAATTCGTAGAAGAAGGGTTAAAAGCGTCAACAGTGAAAGTTAAGGCTTTCCAATATAATTAATAAATAAACCGGGGACTTAATAATGCGGGTAATTAACACGAGGCCCCTATCGGTAAATAACCGAGGGCCAAACCGCAAAGTTACCCCTTCAAAACCGAAAGGTCAGGTAAATCATTACGAAAGATTTCGTTATTAATGGCCAGATTCTGTAATCATTATAAAAGATTTAAAAATCTGAAAATATAACCTTACGCGACCCGCGTGAAGGTTTAACATAAGTTGAGGCGGGCCGCGAGCCTCCTCAACGCGTCTGATTTTTAACTTTAGGCGACCCGCGTTAAAAGCATGGAACTCCCATGCGGGCCGCGTAAAGTGCCCAGATGCAGAAATTGTAACTACTTGGCTTTTGGAGCTTTGAACGATCATATCAATTATGGAGCATGGGCACCCTACACGACCCATACACTTAGGGACACCTATCCATCATCCTGATGTAGTTTGTAATGATCTTGAGCTTGCTTGGCTATAAATAGCACCTTGTGCTCATAACATTCACACACTCAAAACACACTATCTGATCATTCTAAGAGCTCTCAAGCTTCTTCTGCTCTATATCAAGAACAACTTCTGTAAGTCGTTCACCATTTGTGGTTCACATTTCCTTAGTTTTAGCTATAAACGCAACCGTCGTAACTAACGGTTGTCATTGCAATATCTTGCAAATGATTCAGTCTTATGACGAATCAAAAATGGTTATGAGTTGGTATTTATGTGGGTATTAAACCTCTAAAATGGTTCCCCCTGATCACCACTCTAACTATGTCAAATATCGAGTCAAACGTGCGGTTAAAAAGTCAACAGAAAGCTATTTTAGCGATTTATGCATAATCTGTAATATATATGTTATGGAACCTGTTTTGACAATCATAAAACATGATAATAAGTATATAAACATGTTTGCGCTCGTTTGAATCGATCATTTACTATATAGAACCGGTTCGGAGCCGAAAGTCGCAAAAGTTTGACTTTTGCTTTGACTTCAGTTCTGACCCGTTTTAGTGAGGTATAAATATACCTTAGGACTCTCTTAGGACCAGGTCACATGTTGGTATAAGCCTCTGTGGTCGGTTCATGAGTTATCCGAGTCTTTTACGTATTTCCGTCATTCGCCTAAAAGTTGACCGTAACGGCCTTTTAAAATTAAAACGAGTATTTCGGACACGTGAACGGACCAAAACCTTGCTTGTTAAATTATAAGCATGTCCCTAAAGTTTCACGTCAATCCGAGGTCTAGAATGAGAGTTATGCTAAAAGGCGCACTTTTAAGAAAGTTTTGTAATTAACGGCGCAATTAGCATAACGCCCATCTAACCCAAGTTTTCGTCACCAAAACTTTTACCCACTGTGGTAAAATAATATTTTGGGAATTTTAAAGATTTTTAATAATTTTTACCTTGCTCATAACCTGCGGTTATGGCTACGGTTCGGTAAATACCGAATATGCCCTTTTTGGCCAAAACGGGAGTTCTACAAGGTCTTTTGACCCGATTCCAGTTGCTACTGGTTTTAAATAATAAATAAAGTATTTTAAGCTTTATAAGCTGTTCGGGAAACTCAGATTTCCTGTAGAACTCGAAAATCCCTTTTAAAGTCTTTAAAATGACCGAAAAGCCCCTACGGGGCATAATATAAACTTAAACTCGTTACGGGCATTACGGAAGGTATCCTACTGATACCAAAATACTTTTAAGGCATATTGACTTAGGAAATAAGCGTACGACTCTTATGGTTAACCGTTTCGCCTATTTGCGCACACGGTACGGCTCATGGAACTAGTTTTCGTGCAATAGCCGATATGGGTCAAATTATATTATTTGAACCCCAAAATCCAGAGTATGAACTATAAACCCATATAAAACAAGTCACTGAACTTGTTGGGTCCAAATCATACTCCATTCTCGGTTTTCGCCTTTTCGTGCGAATTAACCATATCTATATATCGGAATCAACCGGTTTAAGCTACGGCTAATACAAGGACCGTTAGGATTCTAAGAGGTTAATTAAAACCTTCGTTCCAGATTAGGAGCCCCAGTAAAAGCTATCGGTGACTTGATCTAAATTAAGGATTAATACTTGCAAAGGTAAATACTTTTGACTTATTTCCCCTATATGGGCTTGGGTTACGGTATATTAATACCGCTTGATTGAGCATTATATAATTCCATCGCTTAGGTGGTTAATTGATTAAATATGATCGGCTCATTTAAACAGTTTTGTTGCTTATAAGCCTTTGGGGGGTTTAATGACCGTTGTCCCGGATATCCTCGGCATCATTTTACGAAATGGCCACGACCATCGACATCCCGGTGTAGGCGTACACCCGGTATAAAGTGTCGACATTAAAACTAAAAGACGTAGCCGTTGGTTTCTGTACTACGGTTTTACGCAAACGTGGTGTGTCTATAAATCTTTAACCCGGCACGACCCGGGCTACTGAACGCATAAAAGAACATGTAAAACGTTCACAAGATCATTATGAATTTTCCCAAGTTATAAAAGAGTTTGTGCCTTGTGCATTCAAATCAATTTTAATAAACATTTTCAAATGTGTCAGTTGAATGTATTTACCAGTGTAAACTGACGTATTTTCCCCAAAAAGATTAAGTGCAGGTACCTAAACGTAATTGGCTGGTATTAGCTCCCTAGCGTCGGGATAAGCCTCGCAAGCTTGATTGCAGTATCTAATGGAACAATACTTTACTTTATTTACGATCCACTGTGGATATTCAACTTCTGTAATACATTTGATATTACAATCAGAGGTTGAAATTATATATTTATCTTATGCTTCCGCTGTGCATTATATAATTGTGTGGTTTGACTATATTGTTGCCAACATCGTCACGGTAATCCCCCACCGGGCCCACCGGTGAGACACGTGGAAATCGGGGTGTGACAGGTTGGTATCAGAGCCAACATTGAGTGAATTAAACACTATCCTATTGTGTTTAATCTCAGTGACACAATTGCACATACTTGAGTCTAGACAAGAACTTAGGACAAATTCGGATTATTACTCCTTTTTGTCTTTATTTTCGATTTGATTTTTAATAAGTTTTGGAGCAGGAAAATGCCACCTGTTATATTCCGAGGAAGAGGAAGGGGACGAAGAGGCCGAGGAGAAATCGTGACACATCACGATCAAGAAGCTGGACCATCTGGTACAAGACATCCTTCGATGACACGAAGCGAAGAGCCACAACGACGAAGAGATCTTTACGAACCAGCGAGGCATTCCACTTCGCACAGCTCGACGCCATCCTACCGGCACTCCTTTGGGCCAGATTCAGAAAATAATCCCAACAACCCACAACCTTCCTTCATACCTCTACAACGTTCGGTATCGCACCGAAATTACGACGACCCTAGTCCATACTACGTAGCTCAGTTTAATCCGGCTGACTACATACAGGAACCTTCAGGTTTTGTTCCACTAGGGCCACAAGACCATTTTTCTGAAGATCCCATGGAGGAAGATGAGGATCCAACTGAACCAGCTCGTGGTACGCCCACGCATCCGATAGAAGTATCTGATGGATCTTCATATCATGGTCCGCAGTATCAAGGCCCAGACAGCTTTATGGCCTTGTTTGACCGACATGAGTGGTACAACACACCATCTCATCAGACATCGCAACCGAGACATCCACAGGATCCCTCTGAGGATTCACGCTTTGAGGCAGTTACGCCACCACCTCCGCCACCGGCACAACCAGTAATACCTGATCCGCCGAGGCGTAGGAGGACCAATGCTCGTATGTCTACACGAGGAGGAGGGGGTAACCACTTCAGCACTCCTCGACATTCTAGTAGTAGCCACTATCCGCCACTACATGAAGAAGGACCTTCAAGTCCTATACAAGAAGCGAACTCCGCACCTACTGCACGAAATTCGCCACCATTTGGGTATGACCAACCCATACCAGCTTACACAGGTCCAACGGCTTACAACCCGTTTGAACCGTCACAAGCACAATACAACTACGGCTATGAGCGCGACCCATATGTGGTGTCGGCTAGATATAATGCGCGCTACCCTGACGGAGCACATGGAAACATGGGACCACCGGACTACTCAGCTCATGGGTATCCAATACCTCCCAGACCTCCAGTTCCGCATCAAGCGCCACAACCACGATTTTCTCCTCCTGAACAGGAAGAAATACTCCATCGACTAGATCGTGTGGAGAGAGAGTTCGAGGAAGAGAAGAAAAGCCACCGAGGATTTCTCAAGGGCTTGGCGAACCTACTAAAGGGCAAAAAGAAGAAACGTGACCACTAGCCCTTAATAGTAGTACTACTGTAATTTCTACTTTGAAATAAGTCCCTGCGTGGACAACTTATCGTATTTCAGTCCCTACGTGGACTTATCTTTAGTCCTTGCATGGACACCTATCTTGTATTAGTCCCTGCGTGGACTTGTCACTTATTTTAAAACCTCTATGGAGGTATGTATTATTTGAAAGACCCGTTTAGGGCAATATGTAATTGTATTTGAGATTTTGGAATGTATGTTATGAGTTTTGTTTTAATATATATAAAAATAAATCAAAACCATTCCTTTTATATTGATCTGCCTAAATAAAGAATCTTAAGGGGGTGAAACCTAGCTTGGGGTCTTTTAAGATCAGTCAAGATGGTACGACCTAGCTGAAAAGATTCTGATTCCCTGTTAACCTCTGTACGCATGTTAACATTCATGGCAGATGTGATTCGTTATAATCACGCACGTCATTCTTATACAACAATCCTTTGAGGATTTCAAAACCCAACTAAATGATATATAAATCGTGGGTTAAATCACCAACAAGGTGATCAATATTATAAAGACATCCATTTAGCGATGCAATGCCTACGGGCCAATATTATAAAGACATCCATTTAGCGATGCAATGCCTACGGGCCAATATTACAAAGACATCCATTAGTGATGCAGTGCCTACGGGCCAGTATTATTAAAACATCCATTAGCGATGTAGTGCCTACGGGCCAGTATTATTAAAACATCCATTAGTGATGTAGTGCCTACGGGCCAATATTATAAAACATCCATTAGTGATGTAGTGCCTACGGGCCAATATTATCAAAACATCCATTAGTGATGTAGTGCCTACGGGCCAACCATATTAAGACATCCATTAGAGGTGTAGTGCCTATGGGCCATAATAATTGTCTTATAAAGACAAAAGGCAGTGGTAGTCTATGACTCTCTGTCAGAAAGAGATAAAAGAACTACGGTTCAACTCTCTATGCCTTTGATTCTCTGAAATCTCGGCTAATATTATAAAACATCATCATGATTAGGCTTTATGCCGCCAATACTATTTATATAGTTAAAATAGGATATATTCAAATCCTAATATTTAATGAAATAAAAAGTTAACCAAATATGGTCTCTGTACCATGGTTGACAAATTGTCATAAAAGACAATCATATAATAATCTCCTAAATTAAAATTTTGTTATCTTCTGTAACAGATTCAAGTTACAATGGCGGATCCCAATGGAGAGAACAGCCACACAAATGAAGATGACTATGACAATGCGTCAGTACATTTGACAGGCGCACAACTAAAGGCTCTGATCAACAATGCTGTCCAGGCAGCTATTGATCGTCAAAATACTGAGTCTCAAGGCAGATCTGTGTCAAAACCACCCTCTAAACCAAAGACACACTCCAAACCACCCTCTGAACCCAAGAAAGATGACGACAAGCATTCGTCTACTGAGCACAGCGTTCACCGCGATAGAGAATATACTGATGCGTCCAGTGCTAAGGGTTGCACCTACAAATACTTTGTATCATGTAAGCCCCGTGAATTTACAGGGGAGAAAGGTGCGGTTGACTGTATCACCTGGCTGGACGAGATGGACACGATTGTGGACATCAGCGGGTGCGCTGAGAGGGACGTGGTTAAGTTTGTGTCCCAGTCATTCAAGGGCGAGGCCCTGGCGTGGTGGAGAGCTCTGGTGCAGGCTTCAGGTAAGTCTGCCTTGTACAAAATGTCATGGGGGGAGTTTATTACCCTCATAAAAGAAAACTACTGCCCTCAGCACGAGGTTGAGAAGATTGAGGCAGATTTTGTCTCACTAGTGATGACAAACCTGGATTGTCAAGCTTATCTGACAAGCTTTAACACTATGTCACGCCTGGTGCCATATCTTGTGACACCAGAACCACGAAGGATTGCCCGATTCATTGGGGGCTTAGAGCCGGCGATCAAGGCCAGCGTAAAGGCCTCTAGGCCAACGACCTTCAGGTCAGTTACTGACCTCTCCTTGTCTCTTACACTTGATGCTGTCCGTCTGAGGGCACAAAGGAGCAAGGAGGCTGAAAAGCGAAAGCGTGAGGATGATACCTCACGAAAGTCTGGTAAAAAGCACCGTGGAAACGGTGAGGGCAAGAGAGGGTCGGAGGCAAAGAAGGAGGGGCAAGCTGATGGAAGACCTTACTGCAAGGTCTGCAAGAAACCTCACTCCGGGAAGTGTAGGTTTGCGTCTGGTTCGCAGTCGCAACAAAGGACTCCACCCTGTGGGCTATGCAAGTCCAAGGAGCATAAGACAGTGGAGTGCAAAAAGATAAAGGACGCAACCTGCTTTAATTGTAATGAAAAGGGGCACATAAAGAGTAATTGCCCGAAGTATGCCAAGAAGGCGGAAGAAACGAAGAAATCAAATGCGAGAGTTTTTCGCTTGGATGCAAAGGAAGCGGTCAAGGACGACAATGTGCTTACAGGTACTTTTCTCGTAAATAATATATTTGCAAGAGTACTGTTCGATTCTGGCGCTGACAAGTCCTTTGTAGACCAGAAATTTTGCCAACTACTAAATATGCCAATCAAAACCCTTGACGTAAAATACGAAGTAGAGTTGGCAGACGGCACGATAGAAACCGTCTCTACCGTTCTAGAAGGATGTGAAATATCCATTAGGAACCATTCTTTTCCTTTATCTCTACTTCCTTTCAAACTTGCGGGTTTTGACATCGTGCTAGGCATGGACTGGTTATCCCATAACCAGGCCCAAATCATTTGCGGCAAGAGGCAAATAGTTTTAAAGACTCCGAGTGGTGAATCTCTTACCATTCGAGGGGATACGCATTACGGATTGCCCGAAGACGTATCTATGCTGAAAGCTTCAAGGTGTTTGAACAGAGGCTGTGTAATTTACATGGCTCAGGTGATAATTGAAGAACCAAAGCCGAAGATCGAGGATCTTCCTGTCATTTCTGAATACCCCGAGGTTTTTCCTGAAGAACTACCTGGTTTGCCACCAGATAGACAAGTGGAGTTCAGAATTGACATCATTCCTGGAGCAGCTCCGATAGCAAGAGCACCTTACAGATTAGCGCCAACGGAAATGAAAGAACTGAGGACCCAGTTGGATGAACTGCTGGCGAAAGGTTTTATCAGACCTAGTTCATCTCCCTGGGGAGCTCCTGTCCTATTTGTAAAGAAGAAGGACGGATCGATGCGGTTGTGCATCGACTATAGAGAGCTGAATAAAGTTACCATAAAGAATAGATATCCTTTACCAAGGATCGATGATCTATTCGATCAGCTGCAAGGAGCAAGCTACTTCTCCAAGATCGACTTAAGGTCGGGTTATCATCAACTAAGGGTCAGAGATGAAGATGTACACAAGACTGCATTTAGGACTCGCTATGGTCATTACGAGTTCCTAGTGATGCCTTTTGGGCTCACAAATGCACCGGCTGCGTTCATGGATCTCATGAATCGCGTTTGCAAGCCGTACTTGGATAAATTCGTCATAGTCTTCATCGACGATATCCTTATCTATTCCAAGAATCAAGCTGACCACGAGAAGCACCTCCGTTGCATTCTCGAATTACTACAACGTGAGAAACTCTACGCCAAATTCTCGAAATGTGAATTCTGGCTACGAGAAGTTCAGTTTTTAGGACACGTTGTGAGTGAGCGTGGTATCCAAGTGGATCCCGCTAAGGTAGAGGCAGTCATGAACTGGCAAGAGCCAAAGACGCCTACCGAAATCCGTAGTTTCCTGGGATTAGCAGGATACTACCGGAGATTTATTGAAAATTTTTCAAGGATTGCTGCGCCCTTGACTTCCTTGACCAAGAAGAAAGAAAAGTACATTTGGGGCCCGAAGCAGCAAGAGTCCTTTGAAATACTGAAGCAGAAGCTAAGCAACGCACCTGTGTTGACCTTACCTGAGGGTACAGATGAATTCGTAGTTTACTGCGATGCATCACACACAGGCATGGGGTGTGTGCTTATGCAGAAGGGCAAGGTGATTGCCTATGCTTCAAGGCAATTAAAGGTGCATGAAAAGAATTACACCACCCATGATTTGGAGTTGGGTGCCGTTGTATTTGCACTTAAGTTGTGGAGGCACTACCTTTATGGTATTAAATTTGTGATTTATTCTGATCACAAAAGCCTCCAGCACCTGTTCAACCAGAAGGAGTTGAACATGAGACAACGCCGTTGGATGGAAACCCTGAATGATTATGACTGTGAAATCAGGTACCATCCCGGCAAGGCGAATGTAGTCGCCGATGCATTGAGCAGGAAAGAAAGGGTAAAACCCATTCGAATCAATGCCAAGAGCATTGAAGTTAAAAATAATTTGATTGAAAGGATTTTGGCTGCACAGCGAGAGGCTGTGTTGGAAGCTAATTATCCTAATGAAAAGCTGGGAGTAACTGCGGAGCAGTTGACTCTTAGCAAGGATGGAATTCTTAGGCTGAATGGACGTATATGGGTTCCGATTTATGGGGGACTACGAGATGTTGTTCTCCAGGAAGCCCATAGTTCCAAATACTCAGTCCATCCTGGTGCTGATAAAATGTACCAAGACTTAAAGGCAAATTATTGGTGGATAGGCTTGAAAAAGTCTGTAGCCGCCCATGTAGCAAAGTGCTTGACTTGTGCTCAAGTCAAAGCCGAGCACCAAAAGCCGTCTGGCTTGCTACAACAGCCTGAACTTCCCGAGTGGAAGTGGGAATGCGTAACTATGGACTTCATAACCAAGTTACCCAAAACCAGGAAAGGAAACGATACAATATGGGTCATAGTGATAGGCTGACTAAATCAGCTCATTTTCTACCCATCAAGGAGACGTATAGCTCCGATATGTTAGCCCAACTTTATGTTGATAAGATTGTAGCCTTACACGGCATACCTGTGTCTATTATCTCCGACAGGGATACTAGATACACATCTCACTTCTGGAAAAGTTTCCAGCAATCTTTGGGCACGCGTTTAAACTTTAGTACGGCTTACCATCCACAGACGGACGGTCAAAGTGAGCGTACTATCCAAACGCTAGAAGACATGCTTCGTGCATGTGCGATCGATTTAGGTGGTAACTGGGATAAAAACCTACCCCTGATCGAATTCTCCTACAATAATAGCTACCACACCAGCATAAAGGCTGCGCCTTTTGAGGCATTATATGGTAGGAAATGCAGATCGCCTGTTTGTTGGGCGGAAGTAGGAGAGGTCCAATTATCGGGACCAGAGATTGTTTTCCAGACAACGGACAAGATTGTCCAGATCCGGGAACGTCTCAAGGCTGCCCGCGATAGGCAGAAGAGCTACGCTGATCCAAAGCGTAAGGATTTTCACTTCGAAGTGGGTGAAAAGGTATTACTTAAGGTGTCACCCTGGAAGGGGGTGATGCGTTTCGGCAAGAAGGGCAAGCTGAGTCCGAGATACATAGGGCCTTTTGAGGTCATTGAACGAGTCGGATCAGTTGCCTATAAACTAAACTTGCCTGAAGAGCTCAATGGAATTCACAATGTGTTCCACATCTGCAATCTCAAAAAGTGCTTCGCCGACGAATCGTTGGTGATTCCACACACAGATGTGCATATAGATGAGAGCTTAAAGTTCATAGAAAAACCTTTGTCGATTGAAGATCGACAGGTGAAGAAGCTTCGCAGAAAGCACGTACCGATTGTAAAAGTCAAATGGGATGCTCGTAGAGGTCCTGAATATACGTGGGAAGTCGAAGCTACAATGAAAGAAAAATACCCCTATTTATTTGAGTAAATCTCGGGTCGAGATTTATTTTAAGGGGGTGAGGATGTAACACCTCGAATTTTTGTGTCCAATGATGTGTTAACACGTGTCATTTGTTTACACGTGGCATCTATAATAAATAAAGGACTAATTTTGACAAACCTTGAAAGTATATAAATTCGAGGGTTATAAATGTCAACAAGGGTAAATATACTGTATAGTATCCCTAAATAATGCTTAAACCTTCAAACGAATAAATTATAGATCGTACAAAAATAAAACGCGGAAGAAAGTGAGAGATTACAAACTACAGGGGTTAACTGTGTCAACATGTTTAATAATACCTCTGAGTGACCCTTTAACGTCCCAAAGACTTTGTAACGGTATTATACCCTCACTAAAATAATATATATAATTTCGCGAAGTTTCGATATGAAACGAGAAAGTTACGATCGAATTCGTAGAAGAAGGGTTAAAAGCGTCAACAGTGAAAGTTAAGGCTTTCCAATATAATTAATAAATAAACCGGGGACTTAATAATGCGGGTAAATAACACGAGGCCCCTATCGGTAAATAACCGAGGGCCAAACCGCAAAGTTACCCCTTCAAAATCGAAAGGTCAGGAAATCATTACGAAAGATTTCGTTATTAATGGCCCGATTCTGTAATCATTATAAAAGATTGAAAATCAGAAAATATAACCTTCACGCGACCCGCGTAAGTTTAGACATAAGTCGAGGCGGGCCGCGAGCCTCCTCACTAATTCGCCTGATTTGCTAACCTTTAGGCGACCGCTTAAAATGCATGGAATCCCATGCGGGCGCGTAAAGTGCCCAGATGCAGAATTGTAGTAACTACTTGGCTTTTGGAGCTTTGTGAACGATCATGCAACATTAATTCATGGGGGGCCCATGGGCCACCCTACTTGCTCAACCATATCACTAGGGGACACCTACCATAACCTCTGGTCAGATTTGTAGTGCTATGCAATGATCAACAAAGCTTTTGACATTGGCTATAGAATAGCCATGCCTTGGCACATAAACAATTCACACAACTCAAAAACACCTTAATCTGATCATTCTAAGAGCTCTCTAAGCATTCTTCCCTTCTGTTCTATATCAAGAAGCAACTTCTGTAAGTCGTTCATAACCATTTGGTTTCACATTTCCATAGTTATAGCTCATAAACGCAACCGTCGTAACTAACGGTTGTCATTGCAATATCTTGCAAATGATTCAGTCTTATGACGAATCAAAAATGGTTATGAGTTGGTATTTATGTGGGTATTAAACCTCTAAAATGGTTCCCCCTGATCACCACTCTAACTATGTCAATTATCGAGTCAAACGTGCGGTTAAAAAGTCAACAGAAAGCTATTTTAGCGATTTATGCATAATCTGTAATGTATATGTTATGGAACCTGTTTTGACAATCATAAAACATGATAATAAGTATATAAACATGTTTGCGCTCGTTTGAATCGATCATTTACTATATAGAAACCGGTTCGGAGCCGAAAGTCGCAAAAGTTTGACTTTGCTTTGACTTCAGTTCTGACCCGTTTTAGTGAGGTATAAATATACCTTAGGACTCTCTTAGGACCAGGTCACATGTTGGTATAAGCCTCTGTGGTCGGTTCATGAGTTATCCGAGTCTTTTAGCGCATTTCCGTCATTCGCCTAAAAGTTGACCGTAACGGCCTTTTAAAATTAAAACGAGTATTTCGGACACGTGAACGGACCAAAACCTTGCTTATTAAATTATAAGCATGTCCCTAAAGTTTCACGTCAATCCGAGGTCTAGAATGAGAGTTATGCTAAAAGGCGCACTTTTAAGAAAGTTTTGTAATTAACGGCGCAATTAGCATAACGCCCATCTAACCCAAGTTTTCGTCACCAAAACTTTTACCCACTGTGGTAAAATAATATTTTGGGAATTTTAAAGATTTTTAATAATTTTTACCTTGCTCATAACCTGCGGTTATGGCTACGGTTCGGTAAATACCGAATATGCCCTTTTTGGCCAAAACGGGAGTTCTACAAGGTCTTTTGACCCGATTCCAGTTGCTACTGGTTTTAAATAATAAATAAAGTATTTTAAGCTTTATAAGCTGTTCGGGAAACTCAGATTTCCTGTAGAACTCGAAAATCCCTTTTAAAGTCTTTAAAATGACCGAAAAGCCCCTACGGGGCATAATATAAACTTAAACTCGTTACGGGCATTACGGAAGGTATCCTACTGATACCAAAATACTTTTAAGGCATATTGACTTAGGAAATAAGCGTACGACTCTTATGGTTAACCGTTTCGCCTATTTGCGCACACGGTACGGCCCATGGAACTAGTTTTCGTGCAATAGCCGATATGGGTCAAATTATATTATTTGAACCCCAAAATCCAGAGTATGAACTATAAACCCATATAAAACAAGTCACTGAACTTGTTGGGTCCAAATCATACTCCATTCTCGGTTTTCGCCTTTTCGTGCGAATTAACCATATCTATATATCGGAATCAACCGGTTTAAGCTACGGCTAATACAAGGACCGTTAGGATTCTAAGAGGTTAATTAAAACCTTCGTTCCAGATTAGGAGCCCCAGTAAAAGCTATCGGTGACTTGATCTAAATTAAGGATTAATACTTGCAAAGGTAAATACTTTTGACTTATTTCCCCTATATGGGCTTGGGTTACGGTATATTAATACCGCTTGATTGAGCATTATATAATTCCATCGCTTAGGTGGTTAATTGATTAAATATGATCGGCTCATTTAAACAGTTTTGTTGCTTATAAGCCTTTGGGGGGTTTAATGACCGTTGTCCCGGATATCCTCGGCATCATTTTACGAAATGGCCACGACCATCGACATCCCGGTGTAGGCGTACACCCGGTATAAAGTGTCGACATTAAAACTAAAAGACGTAGCCGTTGGTTTCTGTACTACGGTTTTACGCAAACGTGGTGTGTCTATAAATCTTTAACCCGGCACGACCCGGGCTACTGAACGCATAAAAGAACATGTAAAACGTTCACAAGATCATTATGAATTTTCCCAAGTTATAAAAGAGTTTGTGCCTTGTGCATTCAAATCAATTTAATAAACATTTTCAAATGTGTCAGTTGAATGTATTTACCAGTGTAAACTGACGTATTTTCCCCAAAAAGATTAAGTGCAGGTACCTAAACGTAATTGGCTGGTATTAGCTCCCTAGCGTCGGGATAAGCCTCGCAAGCTTGATTGCAGTATCTAATGGAACAATACTTTATCTGTATTTACGATCCACTGTGGATATTCAACTTCTGTAATACATTTGATATTACAATCAGAGGTTGAAATTATATATTTAAATTATGCTTCCGCTGTGCATTATATAATTGTGTGGTTTGACTATATTGTTGCCAACATCGTCACGGTAATCCCCCACCGGGCCCACCGGTGAGACACGTGGAAATCGGGGT